>NC_088239.1:26952825-27252825 GCF_036934945.1 Oncorhynchus masou masou
GAGTTCCCACCACACACACACCCTCCCCGCAGGCAGGCAGAGAGTGTGGTTTGGAGGATGAATGAGACATTTTGGATAATCGCAGCAAGTCTATTTAAATAGCAAGTTGGAACTTGAAATTGAATGAATTGGTCAAATATACCTGCATTTTCAGAATGCAGCAAAAATAGAAAAATGTGAAAGATTCTGGTGTGTGTTATGTAATGAAGTAGGTCATCTCTCCGCTCCACTGCTCTGACTCTGGGGGCCACCTTCTCCGCCGACTGACTCCCCTACAGACAGACAGAGAGGATGACTGCTGGCTGAGAGATGACTTTATCAGACGTCTCTGTGTTATCACTCAATTATCTGGGGGCGTATTTCCCAACATGACATTACCTTTGAAACAACCTTCCACAATATCATAACTGTCACTCATCATTCCTGCCTAATCATTTTTAGTAGCGCATCACATTTATTCCTCATTTTAAATGTGATGCTTCCACCAATGGACGTCTTCAGGACAGGAGCCCGTTGACCGCAGGGTTGGAGTAAATACCCGCCGCCCTCTGATCCTCCCACCCATTTCCTCTCCCAAAGTGAACCAAGGTCTGCTGCAGCGCCCGCCTAGTCTATGTGCCCGCATTCCGCTCGCCTGCTCTGCCGTGACCTAATGGGATCAGACGTCCTTCCCCTCAACCCCCTCCAGCAGTGCTAGTGCCTCGATTCCGATACTAGGCCTAAACCCATCTCAACTTCTGTTTTGACTGGGGTGGGGAGTGCAGTCACCAAGGCCATTTAAAAAAAAAATTATTTATTTATTTTATTTCACCTTTATTTAACCAGGTAGGCAAGTTGAGAACAAGTTCTCATTTGCAATTGCGACCTGGCCAAGATAAAGCAAAGTAGTTCGACACAAACAACGAAACAGTTACATATGGAGTAAAACAAACATACAGTCAATAATACAGTATAAACAAGTCTATATACGATGTGAGCAAATGAGGTGAGATAAGGGAGGTAAAGGCAAAAAAAAAAAAAGGCCATGGTGGCAAAGTAAATACAAAATAGCAAGTAAAACACTGGAATGGTAGATTTGCAGTGGAAGAATGTGCAATGTAGAAATAAAAAATAATGGGGTGCAAAGGAGCAAAATAAATAAATAAATTCATTAAATACAGTAGGGAAAGAGGTAGTTGTTTGGGCTAAATTATAGGTGGGCTATGTCAGCCCCCTCCTCCTGGCTGCTGCAGCAGAAGCAATACACTGGCCGAAGCAGATGGGGATCATCACAGAATAGCCAACGTGCTCAATTTACTGGACTGCTCTGACTGCACTGCCAGCTTGCATTCCGCCTCTGAAAAACCTCCCTCTGCGGATCACTGTCTTCTGTGTTAAGTGAGCATCGTGGCCAAAGGTCACCATTTGTTTTCATCCTGGGTTATGGCGGTGTGCGTATCTGTGTCTACCTTGTGCTGTACTGAAAGTGGTGAGAAAGGAGTTGAGAGTAAATAGATGCTCAGCGTAATGATTGTGTGCGTACATGCGGAAGTTAGCGTTATTGTGCAACCAGATTAGTGTGTGTGGTTTGGTTTGGTTTTTCAGGGTTATGTCATTATTGTAAATCTAGTCATCTTAGTGAGTCTAGACTGAGTCCTTCTTCAGTCTCTGACTGCAACCACATTTTCCCTCATGGACGGTTTTGTCATTGTTTATTCATGGTGAACATCTTAGTGCTTCCGTTGGCTATCTTGAGACATGGAAAATGCAGGCAAATCATTTGTGTATCGATTGCGCTAGGTCGTTGGGAAATGCACAGTTTGCCTGGATACGAGTGGAGATTTAAATAAACTTGTATTTGTCACATGCTTCCTAAACAACAGGTGTGGACTCTCAGTGAAATGCTTCGTTCTGGGTCCTTCCCACCAGTACAGAGAGAAAGATAATAGATACACAATGAGTAATGATAACTTGGCTACCAGTACGGCGTCTATGTGCAGGGGTACGAGGTCATTGAGGTAGATATGGACATATAGTTAGGAATAAAGTGACTAGGCAACGGGATGAATAATAAACACCAGCAGCAGCGTATGTGATGAGTCAAAAAAGGTTAGTGTCAACAGGGTCAATGCAGATGGTCAATGCCGCTTGCTTCATTGTACAGCTTGTATGTTACTACAGAACTGTGTGGTTGTGGTTTAACCAAATAAAGCCACGTGATGTCTTTTTGTTTACCTACTGTCTGAACAATGACGATAAGCCTGGATGAAGAGCGCACCCCCCCCCCCCCTCTCTCTCATTACAATGAGATAATTAGGCTCATGTCTCATCTCTATCGGATTAGGAGATCTTCCCATCCCCCACCCTCCCCCCCTAGAGACAGCTCTTCCCTAGACACCTCTCCCCTCCTCAACCCCACATTGTGCCCAGGGCCCTATGCCAATCAGCGCTCAATCGCATGTCCCTGTTTTGTGCAGCTACCCCCCCCCCCAATTCGGGCAATTGTATTTGGCACACATTTGTGTCATAATGTACATGCCGATTATTATGTTTATTAGGCAGATATTTACCTTTCATCATTCAATCCACAATTGTACATTTTCCCCCTCTCTCCTCATCTGACACCCTCCCCTTGTCCCCGCAGGAAGTTTTAGTTGGCATACATTTTGATATCATGATGTTCTTCATGATTGTTATGTTTATTAGGCAGGTATTTAAACTAATGGTACACGACACACAACCGTCTCTCTAACCCCCTCTCCTCGTCCGTGCGCTACAGAGGCGGCGCTGCACAGCCTGCTGGGACCCCTGACCAGTGAGACTTACGACGACCCCACTCAGCACCTGGAGCGTGAGCAGGCACTGGCCAAGCAGTTCGCCGAGATCCTGCACTTCACACTGCGCTTCGACGAGCTCAAAGTACGTCCCATCACATCCCTGGGCCTCCATTTTTACTCAATTTTGCCCAGAGTCCCCAGCATTCTCATTTAATTCATTGCTTGTTGTTGACCTAAGCTATAGCTGTTGTTGGTTGTACATGGTTCAGCTATTCCTTTTTGGTAGCAAGCTAGCTAGCACTGTCATTAGCATAACACAGTGTTAATACCCTGTTAATTAGGCATTAGTGCTGTACATGATTAAGCCTCAGCCCCTGAACATATAATAAGTATTTAATTGGTACGTTAGGATCGTTTCCTGGGAGTGCTGTAATTCTATAGTCTTCTACACTGCTGGAATGAATGAATGAACGGTGATGTTGTGGATAGGGATGACTAATAGGATAGTGTAGTTGGCTGGGGCTCTTTGGTAGCATCCCAAATGGCACCCTATGCAGTGCACTACTTTTGACTAGGGTCCATAGGGCTCTGGTCAAAAGTAGTGCACTACTGTATGTAGGGAATGGGGTTCCATTTGGGAAGCACCCCTTATTTGGGCACCAGTCTTCAACACATAGAAACATGGTTTATAGTTGATCCCAGGGGGGGGAAAACCCACAGATTGCTTGTTTGTCTGAGTCGCAGGCGATACTACAATACAACTCGCAAGGCCTCTTTAGGCACCCTGTTTCCACACACACTCCTCAAACCAGCACCCTGACACCCCCAGGCAGTCCGCCGAGACGCCCCAATTAGCCAGACCCCCTGCCCAGTCTCCCCATACCCTGCATAGGGTCTAAAAGCGTGAAGGTAGGGGGGTGCAAGGTGCCATGCCAGGCACCATTCATCAATCTTTCACTCCCCTTACCCCGACCACAGGCATTGACCTAGTTCGAACACTCGCCCACCCGCCTACCCGCCTACCCGTGAAATGGGGCTGTCTGGCCCTGGCACTAGCCACTAGCACTGACCGTCTAGCTGTAGCTAAGTGGACATAGACTTGGTACCAGTCCATTATGGTGGAATTACCGTACTGCTCATGCCGGCCAGGCGTTAAGACACTGCAGGGCTAATAATGTGCTGCTAGGGGTAATTAGGGAGGCGTCTTCCTGCATTGGATGAGCAGGAGGTTGATGTGCCGGACAGGGCCCACTGATTGACCAGTGGCTTATTGGAGGTCAGCTATGCTCAAGGCAAGGTTTAATGATCCTCTTTGTGGAAGGAAGGCAGCAGGGCAGAAGGCGGCAAACTTTTTGACTCGAGGGCCACCTCGGGATTTCTAAATTCAACGGAGGGATGCACAGGTTTTTGGGGTCGGATTTTGCTTGTCAAAATCTATTTGAGGGCCAGAAAAAGGGCACTTTTCAAGAAAATACGTACTTTACTTTCTCAAATAAAAAATGGAATCAAATCCGCTGAAGTTATTTGTCACGCTTCGTAAACAACAGGTGTAGACTAACAGTGAAATGCTGACTTACGGGTCCTTTTCCAACAATGCAGAGATGAGAAAAAATATGACATTAAAACAGAAATAGTGACACAAGGAATAAATACACAGTGAATAACTAACGAGTAGTAAGAACATGGCTATATATCTAGTTTTATCTACTGTATACTCTATTCAGTTTTAGATGTTCAAGAGTGGCATGGAGTGTTTTGTTGTTGTTGTTTTTTTGTTTTTTTACTCTTAAAAATAAGCCCCCATCCCCCCCCCATCCCCATTTTTACTTCATTTGTACGTTTTTTTTACTCAAACCTCCCACGGACTGAAATCTGAGCCGTAGTTTGCCCACCCCTGCTTTAACCTGTACTGTCTATCCAGCCTCTCGTCCTCAGTGTTGTTGATGCTTCTGTCACGATGCCAAACACACTGAGCCACTGCTAAAGGGAGCTAACGAGGACTTCATTCATTGACAAGTGAAAATAAATGCATTCTACTTTAAAGGAATGGTGAGGAAGTATCCAGCGGTATAAAATCCGCTTCAGTAAATACATGGACGATTTTAATCATATCAATGTCCTTTTCGTTCCATCTCCGCCCCCAGCTATGTATCTGCCTCGTTTGCTAAAACATCCTATCATGACGATGGTGCATTTGATCAGGAGAGCTGAATGTCTGCTGCCGCAGGCCGTGTGTTCTACCTTCGGACACACAGGCAGGCAAGGCGCGCACACACACACACATGCGCCAAGCCCTGTTTGTAATGTTCACGTTAATCCTTGTGTTGCAGATGACTAACCCTGCCATCCAGAATGACTTCAGCTATTACAGGAGAACGTTGAGCCGCATGCGGATCAACAATACACCGGTGAGCTGACGTCTATAAACTATGGGGCTGATGGGCTCCAGTTTGGTGGTCTACAGACCCTCTGGGACACGCTGGTGTTAAGGGACCCCCCCGCCCCCCAGGCAGACCCTGTGCCCTACTCCTCTTCCCTTCCTCTTCATCAAGCTCAGCAGGAGGCCAAGTGTTCGTCCTGCTCTACAGGGGGCCATTAACATTACAGGCTATATAGGGGCATTAAGAGCTGTATGAGAACTATTTCATCATTAGCTCTCGCACTTAGTTTGTCATAAATACATTTAAAGGCAGTACAAGTTAAGTGTGTTATCTCTAACACCCCCACCACCACCAGTAATTTTATGGGAAAAGGGACATGTATTAGAGAACCTCAGGGCTCAGTATCATGTTTCCTGATATTTGAAACGATTTGGAATGCAGTATTGTTCAGATGAAAATATTCTTGTTATTTAGTATGACAGGTGTCCAAAGGACAATCCAGACTCCTTTCTCCACCCAGCCGTGCTTCAAAAAGACTGACGGTATACCTTTTTCATTGACACCAGAGAAAAGTCTGAATTTTTCAATAGCTCTTTTAGTGTATAAAATGAACAGAATTCACTCTTGTTCTCGAGACGCACGTCTGTGTCTGGCCTGCAGCAGCTTTATTCCCTGTACGACAAATGCCATTACGCAAATGGCCCCCGGACGGTCCGACTGTTAAGACCTGTCACTGTTAGAGCCCGTCTCCGATGGCACCATTTTCCCTTGATGAGGCACTACCCATAAGGCTTTGGTCCAAAGTAGTGCACTATGTAGGGAATATGATGCTATTTGGGACGCAGCCCCCACCTCTAGCTAGCCACTGAAAATTCCCTCCAGCTCAGCAGTACAAAGGAGCATTACTTTGCACTCAGCATTCAGGCACTGACTACTGGAATCACTGAGACATTTTATACAAAGACACGAGACGTATCTGTTCTGGCGGAAAATACATTTGTTCTTATTCAAACGTGATAATTTTTTTATGTGACACGTCTTGACGTTCTGGGGGATTATTCATTCCGCATTAGAAAATAAAGGCAGTCTTTAAGGCAGGAAAAGCATCTCCTTGCCATTACTGAACATTTTTCTCGACCAGCAACTTCTGGCTCAATAATGTCCACGGTAAACGGTGACTTTTTGTTTTGTTTTTACAGGCAGAGGGGGAGAATGAAGTCAACAACGAGATGGCCAACCGGATATCTCTGTTCTACGCCGACGCCACGCCTATGTTGAAGACATTAAGCGACAGCACGACAAAGTTTGTCTCAGAGGTGACGGGCTTCACAGCTTCCTTACCTGGCAACCTTGACATTTGACACTTTTCTCATTAGTAATCGAAGTGTCCAATACAACAATGCCGTTTACAGAAGAAAAAAACATCCCCTCTTTCTGTTTGCTCAGAATAAGAACTTACCCATCGAGAACACGACAGACTGCCTAAGCACAATGGCGAGCGTGTGCAAAGTCATGTTGGAAACGCCGTAAGTGATCCCTGTCCTCACTAAATCAAGATCATGTCATAAACTGCAGATGATCTGGCCCATATTCTTAAAGCGTCTCAGAGTAGGAGTGCTGATCTGGGATCAGTTTAGCCCTTTAGATCATAAGGAATATAGTTATATGGGCAGGGCGGACCTGATCTATATCAGCAATCTGTGTCTGTGTTTCCAGGGAGTACCGAAGCCGCTTCACCAGTGAGGAGACGGTCTCATTCTGCCTGCGCGTCATGGTGGGCGTCATCATCCTGTACGACTACGTGCATCCTGTCGGAGCCTTCTCCAAGTCCTCCAAAATCGATGTGAGTGCAGGGAGGAGCTATGTTCCTGTATGCTCCCAGTCCCAGAGGATTGGACACCCGTGCGCGCACACACACAAACACTGATTCATCTTACATGGTGTTTTCTGCTTCCTAGATGAAAGGGTGCATCAAGGTCCTCCGAGATCAACCGCCCAACAGCGTAGAAGGCCTTTTAAATGCTCTCAGGTAAGGCCCAGCAATTCTGTAGCATCGACAACTCTTTTCATTAACACAAGACGTTTGACTGAATATCATTGCAACCTTTTTCCTCTCACACTTTAACAGACGGCCGCATGCTTTCTGTGAAATAAAATACAGCCATATTTGTCCACTTTTCCTTCATTATTATTTAGTCGGGATTCAAATCGATATGTGTTTTGAGTTAAATGTCGCATCCCACAGTTTTTTAGATTTATAGAAGATCAGAGAGGATTACGTTTCTTTGAGCCCTGGCCCCCTACTCTTTTTCTCAAATCTAAGTGGCTGACATGGCCATTTCCGTGGCAACCGCACTCACATCTGCATATCACACCATCAGGGCCTTCGGGCATACTCAGTCACTCTCCTCCAGTCGTGTGAGGTCACTCCAAGGCCTCCCGCCTCCAGCCCTCTTTTCTCTCTCTCGCTCTCTTTCTGTTTGTATGGGATTGCACCTCCGTCTATGAGGGGAGAACGCCAGACTAGGAAATCAAATATCAGAGCTAATAACTGTCGACAAGGCTTTCTCACACTCTTGACACCCTTTCCGGCAGAGCAGTCGTGTTACGTTCACAGATCCCCGAACTGATCCCTCTGTCTCTTCATCCGTCTTGTCTGGTCTGTCGATTCATCTGTCCCTTGCAGGTACACAACCAAGCATTTGAATGATGAATCGACCAACAAGACCATCAAGAGCATGCTGCAGCAGCAGTAGGACTGAAACTCTGGTACAACCACTCGCCTCACACCCGGTTCAGGAGACATCGACTCTCTCTCTCTCTCTCTCTCTCTCACCAACGACGTCGGTGCACAGAATGTTTTCTTTTCTTTTAAATGGAGTAAGAGCTGCATCTCCACCCCCTTTTTATAACGCAAAATGCTACTGCCATTATGTACGTCTTTTCTGTGCCAAAAAGATGTTGCTGAGATTTAAATGTTTTCCATAAAGGCCATACAACAAGATGGCAGCTATGGAAGCATTGTGGGTTCAGTTTTTTATTTTTTATAGTTTTTGTTTCCCTGTGTAAGGGATGGGAGTGCTTTGACTTGAAAATTTAAAAAAAGAGATATATAGAGAAATATATTATTTTTGTTTGATTTATTATTTAATATTACATCTTCTGCATGACGAAATTACGTCTTTTTCTTCTATTTAAAAAAAAAAAAACCCGTATGGTTCAAGTTTAATTTGTCCGCTTAATTGTATGTTTTAATGTTTTGTTCTCTGAATGGTACTCGGCGGAATTGAGATTATTGAAAAGATAGTACTGTTAATGTTATCTTTTTTTTAATAGGTTTTGATTTGTTGTATGTCATTTTTCATAGTTGTATTTTTTATTTTAAAATTTCAAACTGTGATGTGTGCAAATCAATTTAAAATTGGGAGTCTGTACTGTTGATAACAGTATGTTGCCGCTGGAAAAAATAAACAGAGAACTTGTTTTCTACAAATGACTCTCTCTACTTGCCTCTGCAACTCTTCTAGAAAACACCATGTAGTCAAACTTAGGTAGAGTGAGAACTTTTCAACAACCAATTTCTAGTTTAGATTGGCAATTAAATCCATTACAGGAGGTTTGACTCACCAAACAGACTTGCTAAAAAGAAACAAATAACATTCATTTGTGAGTCAGTATGGAGTTTCCATTTTAATGGAACTGCAATGAACACCTAAGACAGCAGATGAGTGAGCCACGCTATATCTGCCTTCACCAGTTAAGTATTATCTACACGCTACACATGGGAGGCAGGGCCAGGAGGGATCATCTAAGGCAGGGTTTCCCCAGCCTTGGTCCTACAACCCACCCCTGGGTGCACCTTTAATACACAGCTCGTTCAAATAACAAACTCATCAAGCTTTGACTCTTTGAATCAGCTATGTAGTGCTAGGGCAACAAACAAAACATTCACCCCGCACGGGCGTGCAACTCCATTCCTCAGTGGCTGCAGTGTTTTACTGGATGCCATTCTCTAAATGATTTAGACCAGGGTTTTAAGAGAAAGAATTCTGATTTTGGATCAGTTTTGCCTTTTCGATCACAATGAATAAGAAAACATGAATATGGGGGACCTGATCCTAGATCAGCACTTTGAAACGCGTGTGGGGGCGTCTTAAAGTTACTGCACAAACATAGCTAATTCTGGTTTGAATTAATCTGGCTCCAAGATAAAGGAACAATTTAATATTGGATTAATATTTGATTTTAAAACATCAGCGAAGTAGTGACTTGAGGCTTCAAATGTTAAAATTAGACTTCCCCTTAATGGCACATAGGTCGACATTGACATATTCAATGTCGTGCTGTCTTTTTGTTCGTAATGGGCCACTTCTCTCCTTGAAAAAGTGAGCAGGATGTAAAACAAATTCCATGTCTGGCCATTCATTCATTCATAGGAAAGATAATGAGTCACCCTGTTTGACTCATTATCTTTCCCCTTATATAATCTCCTTGTCCAAATGGGTCATTCTAAAAATATCTGGAGAATGATCAGTGTACCTCCCTCTCCCTGTACAGTGCATTCCAAGGACGTTGCTCACTTCTTTCAAGATCCTCTTTCTACATTTAACGTTTTCCCTCTCGTCCTCTCATTGCTAAACCTGAACAGAAGAAACACTGAAATTCTTCCTAACAGGCTTTTCTATGACATTGCCAGAGAGAGAGAGAGCGCGAGTAAGTGTGCGTGAGAGAGGGGCTAGTCCTTGGGTGTGTACTGCGGTATTATCTGCAGTATGTTCGAGAAACATTCAGGGTCAGAGAGAGCGAGAGAGGAGAAGAGCATGTTGATGGGTGTGTCCCTTAACTCTGCAGCATCACTGCGCTGGCAGGGGGGGGGGGGTAGAGCGGGCTAGCGTTGGGTGGGGTCTTACATGCTTTGGAAGTCCTTGAAGGAAGGACAAATTTGAAAGGAGAGAAAAGGTCTAGGATGTGTAGTGAAAATGGAATGCGTAGCCTTTGCCCGGCCCTGCAGCTGTATCAAAGCACCACAGTTCAGATGCTAAGTGTATGACACGCTCGTTGGGCGTGGAACAATCTCCCTTAGAATAGCAGTCCGTCACCCTGACAACCTCCCAGCGTGTCGCGGCAACTTTCGTCTTCTCCGGCCCCTCTCCCACTGTGACCCACAATGCAGTACCTCTCCGCTCTCCTCTCTCATCAGTTATCACGAGGCTCCCACGGAGCTAAAGGAGGAACACAGCGATATCTGCATGAAAGCACCCTTTCTCAGTGGGAAACTGGTCAGATCGAGATCTAACGGTCTAGTACTGTTGTTTTTTGATTTGTTGCGCATCGGCCACGACCAATAAACCACGCTTCTTCGAGGATTCCACAATTATAGAATTGACAGGACGTTACATTACAAAATGCTAATTTCCTGTAATTGAGATTATTGTTAGCCTGTACTGTACAATGTTATTCCCTGGTGTTTTCATGGAACAGAAAATAATATTGAAGATTATGACCATCAGGGCCTCCTGCCAAGCTGAGGGAACAGAACATACTTACAGTGGCAGACACACACGGAGACAGTCATCATAGCCTTCCTTTGGATGAGGGCTCTCTAGAGATATTCTGAATTAGAATGGCAGTCACACCCCACAGCCTTATAGATTTCTTTCACATGACCCCCATCACTCATTGGGGGGTTTGGGAGCCTGTCACCATGTGGTTTGCATTGTCACAGCACTCTGAGAAAGGGTTGGGATACAGTTGTTGTGGTGGACTATATTTCAAGGTGACTGATATGGCTTCCTTTGACAGCCAGTGAAAGGGCAGACAGAGGTCAGTCTCGGGTTTGAAACGCCACAATTCTGTCTGATTTTCTGATCATGCATGACGCCTCAAGATAGATGGATGACAGTTTGACCTGGGAACTGGAGGATGGAGAATGTTTTATGGTACCCACAGAGTGTATATCATGCCATTGATGGTGGTGGCTTATCCTTTGATCACCTTCTATCACTTTGGTATTGAATCAGGGCAGGTTATTATTATAGTAAATGTCTAGTACTATTGTTATTACTAATGGGAAACCTGTTGGAAATGCTGACCTTGAGGGTGAAGGTCTCTATAGTCATCAGTTCCTCTGGTGTGCTTAACGGACCATCTCTTGCTAGAATAGTGTGTTAAGTATAGTGTATTCTCAGATCAGATGAGGGCCATAATGGTGACACAAAACCCTGGTAAACCACAAGCTGCAACTGTCTGCTACCCACTTTCACAAGATATAGTACCGTGTGACCTTTCAGTGCAGTGTGACCACCAAAAGTAATGTACTATCCAGGGAATAGGGTGCCATTTGGGAGGCAGCATCTGACCCAAATGAGCGTTTGAGAATTAGCTGTAAGTGTGTCCTGTCAAGGTTGTCAAATCGAGTAATGAGAAGTTACAAGACTGTGTTTCTGGTGTGACTAATCAATGAAGAGTTGATTTGGGCCCTCACCAGCCTCCTTAATACCCAAATGACAGGGTTTATTAACAGTCACGCTTTTCAGGCAGGACGTCAGGGTCAACGAACGCTGTCCAGTCCTGTCCTCCCTCGCTATGCTAAACAACGTCAAGACTGTTTCACATGGGATGTGGTTTCGAGGGGCCTCCGTCAGTTATTTCAACAGGGTGTGAGAGATAACATACAATTAATTCCACAAGTGTTTGTAAGCGATGTTTCCTCTATGCTGTGTGCGCGCAGTAGTCCCGAGACTGCAGCGCTGCTCCTTGGACTGTCACGCAGACGAAATATCAACCCACAGAGAGAAACACGGGATTGAATTTCACTCAAGTGTCTAGAGCAGTGGTCAATCTCCAAGACATTCCTTGTCAATCGCCAAACATTTCTGTAAAAAAACACAACGATAAAGCCTTGTGTTCCTATTTGTTTTTATTTGTCTTGTGCTGTTGGCGGTAGGTGCATTCGATTCAGTGCCCTGCGCGCTGGGTATGCGAACTGTTGCCATTTTGAATAATTTAATGTGTCTGAAGGTACAAACTCTGCCTTCCCGGCGGGCCCGGAGAGCACATCAGGTGCACTATAGGCCTACGGCTGGCCAATCGGATCGCTCAGATTACCGTGTCTGCAGTAATGTAGCAGGCAAAATATATCTACTGCAAAATTGATACTGTGAGATTTCTAAAAGTTTAAAACCATGACTAGAGAGACTGTCAACAGCAAAGAGCTGCTGTTTTTATGAGTGAGTTCATGTTTAAGTTCTTACTCAGCACTGTCAACACTTTGTATTCAACACTTAAGTATTTCCACTCAGCGCTACAGCAAGCACAGCAGCAGTAATGAATGAGGAAAGTGTATCTGTAGGTTTGCGTTGTTGTTACTTTTAGCGGCTTGGGTCTTTTTTAATATCTATTAATATTTCACTTTCTCTGTTCATAGGAGTAACAACATGAACTTGTGCATGAGCCAGAAATAATGCAGTGAGACTTGAGTTTCGACATGAGCTGGAAGACAGTGTCCCTTCTCGGTCAGTGTCAGTGGAGGAGAGGGAGAGCAGAGGGATGTTGATCAGCGGACCCTCATTCGGCTGAGACTGACCAACAGGTACAGACACCATCAGCCCAGTAAAATATATAAATAAAAAGCACATGATTTAAATGTATGCTCACTAAGCTGTGCTTCACAAGTAATACAACAACAGATCTATTACGCTGTGATCATATACATCTCAGTGCTAGAAGCATCATTACAGACCCCGGTTCGATTCCAGGCTCTATCACAACTGGCCGTGATTGCGAGTCACATTAGCCCAGCGTTGTCCGGGTTAGGGTTTGGCCGGGGTAGGCTGTCATTGTAAATAAGAATGTGTTCTTAACTGACTTGCCTAGTTATATATATAACCTTATAAAAAAGGTTATATATATAGCCTACCTCAATCTTTTTATGTAATAAAAAAAACCATCCAGAACAACAAAAGCCAATATGCAGTGATAATGTATTGGGCCTATAGCTTACACCGCACAAACCTTATTGCTACAGTACTGTTTTTAATTGATTCATGTTGCATAGGCTTACATTTTTTAAGTAATGTAAAAAAAAAAATCTGAGCGTTAGATCTTGGCTTGCATTTTGACTCAGAAAGTGACGTTTCCCTTTACTGTGGCAATTATGATTGAATCAATGCAATATTAGCCACTTTCAATGGAACATACCGAAAGAAAATGAACTATGCAAGAGATTTTGTTGTAGACAGAATGCATCGGAGTAGGATTCTATTGCATTGGCAGGCCATGACTCAGGCAGATACTCTACACAGACCAATGCGGCATAACTAATCAGAGCTGCAGTAAGCCTATATGCAAATAGACCATTGCCATATATGGATATGTGCCATTTACATTGAGCTGGACTATGTTTACAGCATGAGCGGTTTTGAGTAGATGCGCTTCTTTTGAGATCAAAGCAAGAGCTGCATGTAGCCACATGTGCACATGTTGTTCATATCCTTTGCTAGTTAGTGATTTATTAGCCCAGTTATAGATAATTTGTTGTCAGCAATAGGGGAGTAATTGCTTCCTACAAGAGCACAAAACATGTACATTTCTCTACACCTTTGAAAAGCAATGAAGTTAAATAACTGTTTTTGTCTTAAAGGGGCAGTGTTGTATTTTGAGACGGGCTTGTATAAGCTACATAGCCAATAGGCAGAAGAAGGCAGAATTTGTCTGATTCTCTGTAATAATGGTATGGGAATAATAATAAGTGGTTTCTTGCATCAAACTATACAACATTGTCAGTCACCACTTGTCTGAAGGACAATCAGGTTAATGTCAAGCCCTGCATATTTTTTTTCAAAAGTCTCATGGAATGTAGGCCTACATTGAACACCACACATTGGCTGCAACTGTCAGCTGAATTATAGAACAGCTATTTCATGTTATGGCATGTATTTTCTCCATTTTGTTTGATGGTAGGTCACTCTGGTAGGCTTACATTATGATCAAATAGCCACAGTAGCCTACATGGCTACTGTTAAAACTGTAACTTAAAGCAGGTACAGCCTCAGTGTTTACTGTTCACAGTTTCTCGAGTTCAAGTTTGCACTAAAAACATTTTTTCATGGAACATTGTTTCTAAGGACACTGAATATTATATTGTTTTGAATGAAAATACTTTCAATTTCTGACTCACATTTCAAGTACTGTACAAGTTCAAATCAAATGAATATTCAGAATAGAAGGGACCTCCCCCTCTGCATTTCATGCAGTGCTTATCAGATTCTAACGTGGTTCCAACGATCACTTCATTTTCCATTGTCTGACACTGACAGTGTGATTTCTACCATAACAATATGTGATAAACTGAGGCATAACTGTCAGTTATTTCTCTGTAGTGTGTATCTTCTTCATTTCAGTGAAAAGCCAGCAGCAAAAAAAATGTTCTCTCCATCCATAAACCACAATCTCCTAACACATTGCTCATCTGTTACTCTAGGGAGATGGGTACACTTTTCTAAGAAAGACAACGGTTAACCTCCAAGACCACTCTGCACTACACACACACGCACGCACGCACGCACACACACACACACACACACACACACACACACACACACACACACACACACACACACACACACACACACACACACACACACACACACACACACACACACACACACACACACATACGCATGCACGCACACATACACACATATATATATATATATATATATATATACACATTGAAGAGCACGTCGTATGCCTGCAAAACCATAGATGGTATAATCGTGGTCCGTCAAAGCAGATAGTGCCACTTGCTTAGGTTCAGACGTCTATGAATTCTCTGGAACTTTAAGCAGAAGGAAAACATTAACACACAGTGTTGAGAGAGGTGGAACGCATTCCACCCGTTTCCCTAAAAGAGTTCCGTGAATAACATATTATGATATTGTAATTATTCCTATTTCAATAATAACTGTGTTAATATGAGTAGTATCAGTGCAGTATATTGAGCTGGGTTGAGCTGAGGTTAGTGTTCAAAGAGGCAGGTTAGCGTTTTTCGTCTTGAGTTCTGTTCTGGAGGCAGCTCTGCAGAGTGGTCACTAGTTGGCACAGCCACAAAGTCATAAAATCGAATTTTAAACTTAACCCTAACTTAACCCTAACCCTAACCTGAACCACACTGCTAACCATAATGCCCAACCCTTTTTTCATACATTTTTGCAATATAGCCTATTTTGACTTTGCAGCTGGCCTATCTAAGGGGAAATCGCCCAGTTCTGCCTCCATAAACGTCAACCTGCTTTCAAAAGTAGTGGACTATAAAATAATAGGGTGGCAGTTGTGACATAACTGAATTAGTACTCCTGTGACATCGTCCACATGTATTGACATTCAGTAGGAGAATGATATGTGACCTTGCCATAATCAGATAAAATGCAGACTAAATGCACTAAACACGGGAGTCAAATCCCACTGGGCACGTTGGTTCAAAGTCCTATCATTGAAATTATGTGGAAACAACGTTGATTCAACCAGTGTGTGCCCAGTGGGATGTCCTGCAGCTGTGAAAGTACAAAGATTACTGCTGTCGGCAAGAAGAAGTAAGTGATCTGTAATTGATCCACATTTCAACAATGTGTCCGAAGCGTTCAGAATATCAGATATGCTACAATCAACATTCATGAAGAATAGCTTGTTGAGGATAGAAACCATAGAGATCAGTGGAGGCTGGTGGAAGGAGCTATAGGAGGATAGGCTCCTTGTAATGGCTGGAATGGTATTAATGGAATGGAGCATCCACTGATAGAGATCCTATAATTAATTCAATATGTTTTTCTATGATAGAAAGGGTATCCTGGGATTTGGACTGACTTTGTGAGTCCCCTAACAACCTCAGATAACCTCACAGCAGCTGTTCACACTTATGAGAAGGACCAGCAACAGTATGTCAGGTCATGTACTGTACAGTAGCTCATATTCTAATAAGGAGTCCAATATTCACCCCTTTGTATTGTCTTTGACACTGCCTATTTATTTGATTTCCATGGTAATGGCTACCTGCTACATGGCCGGTGTCCCAAATGGCACCCTCTTCCCTACGTAGTGTACTACTTTTGACCCTATGGGCCTTGCTCAGAAAGTGACTGGATGCCATTTGGGACGTAGGTACCCCTAATTTAATCACTTGACCAGGGCACACGGACCCTGAGCCAGAGTAGAATGTGGGCTGCTGGTTTTCTACAATCTGGCCCAGCCAGACGCTTCCCTTCATCAGTGACTGTGCTCTGAATCAGACCAGGGGAGAGCTATCAGTAGCCAGACACTCACTAATGCCCATAGATTAGATAATGGCAGACATGCTCAATTTCAAAACCTACACAGTAGTAGATCTTTTTCCAAATCTCCAAAATAGAGGAGATTAATTATTTTCATAATCATAAAGTTTTAGCCAGTTGGGATGTTTTTTTTTTTCTCTCCAGTTTTCAGTATGCTAGGCTTAACACATAATAGGGTCTTTAGAATCGCTCTCATGCTATCACAGCCCATGCCCTTCCTCTAGCAGTTTTACTGCTATCTACCTTAACTGGGCTCTGGTTAAAAGCAGTGCACTCATTAGGGAATAGGCTGCCATTTGGGACACAGTCCTGGTCTGTTACAGCAGCAAAACCAACTTCCTCAGAATGTTGTTCAGAAGGAGAGGCGACCGTTTACTGTCAGTCTGGAAAGCATAAATCATAGTGAGACCCCTGATGACTGTGCAACTGTGGTTGAGATCTCCAAAATGGAGGTTAGTCCTCATCTTCCCAGTACTGAGTCATGTCCGATGGAACATCCGAATGAGAAGTCTGGGTGTGTGAAATCTCCCAGGGTGGGCTCTCTCCCAGCCAATGAGATGATTTTTCAGCTTGGCCTTCCGTTTCAGTCGCGGTCCTGGTAGGACCTGTGGTACTGTTACAGTTTTTGTGAAAGATGGCAATAAAACAGGGAAGTCCTAGCTACCACAAAGGGGAAGTGTGAAAATGATATTTTTGCCATTAAAAAAGATGGAGAAAAATATGGTACAATATGCAGTACTGTGCCTTCATCCAGCACATTGTGCCTCCACAAGCAAAGTAAGTAGTACAGTCGAAGTCAGAAGTTTACATACACTTAGGTTGGAGTCATTAAAACTTGTTTTTCAACCACTCCACAAATTTCTTGTTAACAAACTATAGTTTTGGCATGTCGGTCAGGACATCTACTTTGTGTATGACACAAGTCATTTTCCCAACAATTGTTTACAGACAGATTATTTCACTTATAATTCACTGTATCACAATTCCAGTGGGTCAGAAGTTTACATACACTAAGTTGACTGTGCCTTTAAACAGCTTGGAAAATTCCAGAAAATGATGTCATGGCTCTAGAAGCTTCTGATAGGCTAATTGACATCATTTGAGTCAATTGGATGTGTACCTGTGGATGTATTTCAAGGCCTACCTTCAAACTCAGTGCCTCTTTGCTTGACATCATGGGAAAATCAAAAGAAATCAGCCAAGACCTCAGAAAAAGAATTGTAGACCTCCACATGTCTGAATAATCCTCGGGAGCAATTTCCAAATGCCTGAAGGTACCAAGTTCATCTGTACAAACAATAGTATGCAAGTATAAACACCACGGGACCACGCAGCCGTCATACCACTTAGGAAGAAGTCGTGTTCTGTCTCCTAGAGATGAACATACTTTGGTGCGAAAAGTGCAAATCAATCAAAGAACAACAGCAAAGGAACTTGTGAAGAAGCTGGAGGAAACAGGTGCAAAAGTATCTATGTATCCACAGTAAAACTTGTCCTTTATCGACATAACCTGAAAGGCTGCTCAGCAAGGAAGAAGCCACTGCTCCAAAACTGCCATAAAAAAGCCCGACTACGGTTTGCAACTGCATATGGGGACAAAGATTGTACTTTTTGGAGAAATTTCCTTGGTCTGATGAAACAAAAATAGAACTGTTTTGCCATAATGACCATCATTATCTTTGGAGGAGAAAGGGGGAGGCTTGCAAGCCGAAGAACACCATCCCAACCGTGAAGCACGGGGGTGGCAGCATCATGTTGTGGGGGTGCTTTGCTGCAGGAGGGACTGGTACACTTCACCAAATAGATGGAAACATGAGGAAGGAAAATGATGTGGATGTATTGAAGCAACATCTCAAGACATCAGTCAGTAAGTTAAAGCTTGGTCACAAATCGGTTTTCCAAATAGACAATGACCCCACCCAAATATACAAAGTTGTGGCAAAATGGCTTAAGGACAACAAAGTCAAGGTATTGGAGTGGCCATCACAAAGCCCTGACCTCAATCCTATAGAAAATTTGTGAGCAGAACTGAACATGCGTGTGCGTGCAAGGAGGCCTACAAACCTGACTCAGTTACACCAGCTCTGTCAGGAGGAATGGGCCAAAATTCACCCAACTTATTGTGGGAAGCTTGTGGAAGGCTACCCAAGTTAAACAATTTAAAGGCAATGCTATTTCACATTCTTAAAATAAAGTGACCTAAAAGGGATTATTATTATTTAGTTTTTACCCCTTTTTCTCCACAATTGTTAGTAGCTACTATCTTGCCTCATCGCTTCAACTCCTGTACGGGCTCAAGAGAGACAAAGTTGAAAGTCATACGTCCTCTGCTACACAACCCAACTGCTTCTTAACACAGCACCCATCCAACCTGGAAGCCAGCCGTAGGAAACACTGTGCACCTGGTTAACATGCACTGTGCCGAGCCCACCACAGGAGTTGCTGGTGTGCAATGAGACAAGGATATCCCTACTGACCAAACCCTCCCTAACCCGGACAACGGTGCGTCGCCCCATGGACCTCCATGGTCGCGGCCGGTTACAACAGAGCCTGGGCGCGAACCAAGAGTCTCTGGTGGCACAGCTGGCGCTGCAGTACAGTGCCCTTAACCACTGCGCCACCCAGGAGGCCCAAGACAGGGATTTTTTACTAGGGATTTTTTACTAGGATTACATGTCAGGAAGTGTGTTTAAATGTACTTGTGTATGTAAACTTACGACTTCAACTGTACTTTGCCTAGCTACAATCTAACATGAAATTATGAGGTGAAAAAGAGAAACGCAATGTAACACATGAAGTCTGTGAATGTATTTTAAGTTAACTGAGTATAGTCTAGAGAATATTGACTTTTATTTAGTTGTTCTATTTAATCATGCAACATCTGCTGTATAATTTCACATTTCTAGAGATGCCATGTAGTATCATATTTCCAAATTGTATCCAGCACTTGAATCAAAATATGCAACTTTTCAACTACTTACTACTTTTTAGCTACTTTGCGATTACTTAGCATGTTAGCTAACTCTCCCCCTAAACCCAACCATAACCCTTTTTTGCTAAACCTTCCCCTCACCCTAACCTTAATCCTTTTAGCTAACCCTTCCCCTAACATTGACCAGTTAACCTAACTCCTGAACTTAACCCTAACCTTAACCCTAACCCCTAGCCTACCTAACATTAGCCAGCTAGCTAACATTAGCCAATTTCAAGAATTGGTAACATATCATACGTTTTGAAAATTCGTAACACATACTACGTTTTTGAAAATTCACAACATATTTAAGATTTTGTATATTCATAACATATAATACGAATTGCAATTCGTAACATATGCGAAATGGGTGATGGACATCCACAAATGAATACATACCAATCGAAAAATAACATATCATACTAATTGGAGTATCTCGGTTTTACATACATAATAATACAAAATCCTCTGAGACCAGGTTGGAGAGAGAGACCTATAAGCTCAGGGCTGGGCAGCACAGCTGTTACTGCCTGATCACATTGCTGTAATCAAGCCTCATGGCAGTAGTAATCTAGCCCTGCCCACACTGTTCAATTTCAGGTCCACCATTGCTCTTTCCCTCATTGACTCATCTTACTTTAGGTTAGAGTGGAGCCCGGTTTAGCTGTGTTCTTATTCCCCCCTCTGCCTATATCTGTATCCCTGGCTGTCACCCTGGCATGTCATTCATCCACTGCCTCTCTGCATTCACTCTCTCTAGGAAATAAGAACCATAACGGTCTCTTAGAAGTGGTTAACTTGTTGTTCTAGTATCTTGTTCTTGCAAAGAGGTAAACAAGTTCAAATCTAGCGTGAACGTCTAGCAACCCAAAGGTTGTGAGTTCAAATCTCATCACAGACAACTTTAGCATTTGAACTAATTAACAACTTGTCAACTACTTACTGCTTTTTAGATACTCTGCAATTACTTAGTATGTTAGCTAACCCTTCCCCTAACCTAACCTTAACCCTTTTAGCTAAACCTTCCCCCAACCTTAACCCTTTTACCTAACTCTTAAAGTTAACCCTAAACGTAACCTTAAGATATTGTATGTTTTGCAAATTTGTAACATATAATACAAGTTGCAATTCGTAACATATCATGAAATGGGTAAGTGACATTCACAAATGAACACATACCATACGAAACGTAACATATCATAGTGAATGGAGTGCCTCGGATTTACGTACAGTTCTCTGTTCTTGCAAAGCAGTCAACAAGTGTCTGTTCTTGGCATGATGGCAACTACGCCATAATGATTGCATATCTATCTATTCTTTGCTTGGGTAGTGGCCAGCAGGGTTTGAACTGGCTGTACTTATATGGGAGACCCTTATGAAAAACAACTCCACACAAGGTCCCCCCCCCCTAATGTAATGCTAATTCTAATACTGTAAGTTGATTTATTTGTTTTGACTACTTGACAAGAAAGGTGAAAGGTGTGATCTTACTGTACCTACCACACCCCCTCTCTCTTTCTGTCTCTCTCTACCCTCTCAAACACACACACACACACACTCACGCAGGCATCTACACACAAATGTACGCAAGTACGCGCACGCACACGTACACACACACACACACACACACACACACACACACACACACACACACACACACACACACACACACACACACACACACACACACACACACACACACACACACACACACACACACACACACACACCCTTTACACTCACTATGCATGTGGCCTGGGCCTGCAGGTGGAGCAGTAGCACCAGCTATCAGTCAGTTGGCCTCACCCAGAATGGAAGAGGTGCTGACTGCAACACATTTCCTCTGGCCTCTCCACTGCGCTACGCTGCATTGGTAAAACACTGATTCAGCTCTTATAAGAAACCCATCTCTAGGGGTTAACGAGGCCAGTCTAACTTCACCACTGCTGAAGACACCATCACCCACTTCCCAACCTGATAAACTGTAACAGCCCACACGTAGCCAAAGGCCATGTGAAACATGTTCATATTAATGTGTGTAATGGATATGGTCATGATCCCATTAAGGATATTGATTTTCAGATGCAGGTCATTGAGGGTGGATACATATACTATGGTCTGGGTAGGAACTGGGATTATTACAATAGGATTATTTACATTTTTGGGGGTTGTCATGACTAAAAAGTGCAAACACTTTGTAGGAAATTAATTCGAAAAGACTAATATCACTTTTCCCCCAGCAACATGCTTTCACCTTCCACATAGGGCTAGTGGATGATGACAGTAGGTTGTGACTGCGAGTGTTGCAGCTCCCATGCAGTCCGAGTGGCTGGAGTGTAATGTGATGACTGCCCATTCCCTGTTGCTGGGAAGGAAGGAGACCTCTGCACACTACAACCCGGCCACGCCCTTGCGACTCCGCATGCCGCCGCATCAACCTCCCCAAGCCCCCTTATAACCCCCCTCTAGCCCGCTACCACACATGAATAATGCAGTGCAGTGTGCCTCTTGGATCGTTGCCGCCGACATGCCATCACATGTTTTATTCACGTTGTCTGAGTCAGCCACGGCGCTCTGCTACAGGGATTGCCTCTCAGGCAGCGGGCGTATCAGCTCTGTGCCTGTCTGGACTCCTTTCCTTGACCTGAGCTTTCCTATTAGTGAGAGCAAGCAGACTGGGAAGGGGACTTCAGTAGGAAGAGGACAACCGGTTGCAAATATTTACATTAGTGTGTGAAACCAATGTCAACTTACACAGAAAGGGATCTCCTTGAGATTCTAGTCGAAAGCCCTGGTTTGTTTAGAAAGTGAAAGTCATGGGGACATGGGAAAAAAAGCAAGGCAGGGAACGTAGTCATAATGGGCATTCTTTGGGGCTAAAATTCAACTGCTCTGTTTGTAGTGTGAACACGTACAGGTAAGTACAGTATGAGGAACCGCAAGTTCTCTTGTTTCGTGTGTACACAGGTCTCGTGTTGTGTCTCATGCACTCCTGAGTTTGTAAAGGACATGCTTTACTTCCCCTGACAGGCGGTGTGTTGCCATAATAGAGCTACAGCTCCTTATCTCAGGACTGTCCAATCCTGCGCCACCTTATCTCACGGCTGTCCAATCATACGGCACCTTATCTCATGACTGTCCAATCATACGCCGCCTTATCTGCCGGTCCAATCATATGCCCCCCTCCCCATCATCTTATGGCACCTCACAGATGGAATTTTGTCTCATATCACTGCCCCTCTGTAGATCTGTCACAGGTGATGACAGCAACTCAAAGACTCACTAGTTGCCATAGGACGAGTCATACCTTTATGAATGACTATTATGTATCATTTATCAGATGTTATGGTGTTGAGTATTGTTTTGCATTGTGTCATTTGGCTCATTCATTGCACTGCGTTAACAACTGATAGAATGTACCTCATGAACTCAACTCAAACAACTTGAAGGAAGTCAACCGTCAAATTGGACACACCTCGTCCATTCTCCAATCCTCAATGGTCTCAGTTTGTCCTCAGGCCTGAGGGGTAATACCAGATAAGATCCTGCCTTGACCATGTCAGAACCTCCTCCCTAGCACTGAGTCTGTCAGGTGTAATTTTAGATCAAACATTCATTTTGTCATATCTCATCCACTGGCTGTACCAAAGAAATGGACTGGAAACTGGAATGAAATCCCCAAAGTCCAGATGGCTACTCATGGCAGCTTATCAGGTATGGTAGAAAAGCGGCATGCTTAGCAGGCCTCATTAGAATGATGAAGAGCTATTGTTCTGCTCAGGATACAGCCAAAAGCGTTTTTCTATTTGAGTAGAAAGTGTGCACTCTTATGAAGCAGGGATAAGTAGACCGTTTAAGATCAGACTAAGAGTGATTTCACATTCATTTGTGAGGTAGAAAATACATTTTAGCAAGCAGACGTTTATTGTCATGTGGCTGAAATCGTTATTTTACTTTCAAATTGTCCCACTTATGAAAAAAATAAAATAAAAATAACTCTTCTGTTGTGTATTGCAACCAAAAATAAAAACTGTACAGTGTGTTTACAGTCAAGTAGAAATACTGAGGGTGCTGTGAATTTCCTCTGATAAAAAAAAAAAACATGTCGCAGCAAGTAATGTTTATATTGTTAACCAACAACAACAATAACTGTGTTTATGTTTTCTTAACTGTCAAAAGTGTACAGCTCGCTTTATACATCTACACACATACATACACAACCAAACCACTGATTCACAATACGACGTTTCAATGGGCTACATGTCTTCTTATCACATTGTTAATTGAGTGCCTGCTCATCAGTTATGTATGTGGCCTCTGCTAACCCATGGGAAGAGAAACATCTGCTACTGTAATGCCAGAATTGACTAAACAGCCTCTGAAACCGAGTGGTCCGGCACAGATATTTATCAGCTGGAAGAGGAGCCAGTGGGAAAGGCCTGACAGGGAGAGGTCTCCGTAATGTAATGTGGTGGGAGACTAGGGGTTGTGTCCCAAATGGCACCCCATTGACCTACTTGGTGCACTACTTTCGACCAGGGCCTTTAGGGTTCCTGGTCAAAAGTAGTGCACTGTGTCGGGGATAGGGTGCCATTTGGGACGCAGGCCCTATGTGAGTGTAACGGAACACATCACGGAGCACTCTGCTTGACCCGCGGTGAGTTATTGGCTCGAGGTGGGGATGCTAGGTA
This sequence comes from Oncorhynchus masou masou, assembly GCF_036934945.1. Lineage (NCBI taxonomy): Eukaryota > Metazoa > Chordata > Actinopteri > Salmoniformes > Salmonidae > Oncorhynchus > Oncorhynchus masou. Next base: position 26,976,952 of record NC_088239.1, read on the forward strand.
GGCCAGGGAAACCTTACACTCCGACCACTAACCTACTGTATAATACACAGAACATCAGAACTTAGCCGCGAGAGAGACAGACACTTCCTGTCGGATAATAATAGAGTGTTTGTAATTGATATAGTGTTGTGATTGTCAAAACACATGTTTCATATATGTTTCACCAGAGAGAGAACTGAGAATTAAATCCATTTTTCACGCTCTCGCCCAACCCCTTTCCACATTCCTTTAACGGCCATATATTAAACGTCCTGTGTGTACTTCTGCTATACGTTGAACTCTTGCCTACCCCTCGGCTCTTATGAGTGGTCCCCATCATTCACTCCGAGCTAACATAACTCCAATGTACCTGAGATGAAAGCTTGAGCGTTCAAGCATCTCCTCCATTCTTTGATGGCCGAGCATGAAGTGTGTCTCAGTGCTTTTAGAATGAAGAGTCCTAAGGGGTCTCCCTCTTAACAAACACAGGAGAGCAAAAGGTCCTCATTATGTATTGTTTGTCTCATTCGGAATCGACACTGTTGTCTCTGAGCTGTGACGTGGAGACAGGTTGTTCACAAAGTCCTGTGTAAACTCACATCCTGTATCTCCTCATCTCATATATCTACATAGATTACACAGTCTTCTCATGGTTACCTGGTATAGATAGATATCAGGGCCCATGATTTAGGATCAGGTCTGCCTGTCCATGTAATCTTATTCATTGTGATCTACAAGGTTAAGACTGATCCTAGATCAGCGCTCCTACTCCGAGACACTTTATGAATACGGACTCAGAACGACACGATAGTACTTCAGTACCACAGGAGGTTGGTGGCACCTTAATTGGGGAGGATGGGCTCGTGGTAATGGCTGGAAAGAAATAGGTGGATTGGTATCAAATACATCAAACACGTGTTTGATGTCATTCCATGTGCTTCGTTCCAGACATCATTATGAGCCGTCCTCCCCTCAGCAGCCTCCTGTGATCAGTACCAAAGACCACAAGCACCAGGATAGATATAGATAGAAGACGACACAGTATAGGTCATTCAACTTATGATCTGAACCAGCCACCTGTTAAAACCAGCATTCAATGCTACTGTATAGGGTTATGGTTAGTACGCTGCAATGCTATACTAGACAGTATGTCTACTCTTGGGAGCTGGACACTGGCTTTGGACTTGGATCCTGGCTTCCACTCAGCCTGGAACAGCGCCAAGTCAGACTGCAAATCACAAGAGGTTTCCCCTCAAAGCTAAACCCCAGGCAAAAAGACAGAGCTCCACCAGTCCCCGTCCCCCAACCACAACCACACATTGCTCGCTATCAGCTGTTACCACCCTGGAGAACACCAGGCCTGGTCAGCTGTTAGTTCCTGTCAAGGAGTGTTCTCCTTCTGCTCTCACAAAATATGGATACATTTCCTAATCCTCCACGCCCCCCCTGTCCCCCCGTCCCCCCGTCCTCTGTGAACTCAACTGTCTCCCGGTGTCGTCCCCCGATTATAAGATGCTCCTTCATAACCTACAAAGCTTTCAACCACCTCCTGGCCCCCCTCTTAAGCTTCTTCTCCCCTACCAACCTACACAGTCGCTGTGTTCTACCACACCAGGCCGCCTGCTCGTCCCCAGGTCCAAGCTCACACACTATTCCCTTTCCTTGAGCCCTACTCCACACTCTTTGTTTCTCGTTCTTTCTGGTTAGTCTGGTCGGCATTGTTTTTCATTTTTTGTTTCGTGTTTTTCTTTTTTTTGTAAAATGTGACTTTGATCCTTAAAAAGTGCTTTATAAAAACGATGTATTATTATTATATTACTATTTTTATTATCCTCCTGTAGAATGGGTGGCATCTGTCGTGGTCCGTCATTTGACTGGCTTTAATGTTTGTTTGACTTTAAAGAGGGTCGCCTGGTAGGATTGTAAACATTGTTTTACCATTAAGCTTCCCACACTTTATTGCTATTGACTCGGGCCAGGCCCATTACCAATACAGTTTGACACGATCTGAACAGGAAAATCTTGAGTAATGACACATTATTACCAAAATGTGATTAGCTTCACTTTTGCAAGACCAAAAGTCATTCCCACTCTAAATTAATTTAAAACCAACCTTAGACACCTATTTTTTATTTTTTTATTTATTTATTCCACCTTTATTTAACCAGGTAGGCCATTTGAGAACAAGTTCTCATTTACAATTGCGACCTGGCCAAGATAAAGCAAAGCAGTTCGACACATACAACAACACAGAGTTACACAATAAACAAACATACAATCAATAATACAGTAGAAAAATCTACATACAGCATGTGCAAATGAGGTAGGATAAGAGAGGTAAGGAAGTAAATAGGCCATGGTGGCAAAGTAATTACAATACAGCAATTAAACACTGGAATGGTAGGATGTGCAGAAGATGAATGTGCAAGTCAAGATACTGGGGTGCAAAGGAGCAAGATAAATAAATAAATACAGTATGGGGATGAGGTAGATTGGATGGGCTATTTACAGATGAGCTATGTACAGGTGCAATACTAAACCCTAGTGGCGCTGCGGTCTAAGGCACTGCATCGCAGTGCTAGAGGCGTCACTACAGACCCTGATTCGATCCCGGGCTGTATCACAACCGCCTGTGATTGGGAATCCCATAGGGCGGAGAACAATTAGCCCAGCGTCGTCCGGGTTAGGGGAGGGTTTGGCCGGGGTAGGCCGTCCGTGTAAATAAGAGTTTGTTCTTATCTGACTTGCCTAGTTAAAAAAATAATATTTAAAAAATAGACACCAATAGAAACCAACCTTAGACACCCATACAAACCAACCTTCGATACCAATACAACCCAACCTTGGACACCCATACAAACCAACCTTAGACAGCAATAAAAACCAACCTTAGACACCCACATAGACTGATCAAATCAAATGTATTGGTCACATATACATATTTAGAGGGTGTAGCGAAATGATTGTATATATATGCATGTCACTCTGGTTCTTACAGGCCTATGCTTTTCAGGGAATTTAAAGACCAGTCAACAGAGCAGAGAAGTGCCAGAGGGGCTTGGCTCAACATAAAGAGTGTGAAAGCTTTATGATGCCAGCAGCAGATAGGATCACACCGTTTATCAAAGAGAGATACCCCCCCTCCCCCTCCACCAGGAGCCTCCTGAGCTGGGGTGGATTTAAGAGTTCCCTCAACCGCTCAAACGATGCAATTCTCATAATTACCCCCTTCTCATTCACAAGGAGGGAAAGCATTTATAGAGAAAAGATTGGTCGCGTCTCACGCCTAGTCGCCTTCATTCACGAGTCAAGGGCCTAATCTCAACTGGAAGGGAAAGAGAAGAGGGGCCAATGTTCTTGTTTTGGTATGAATATTGTTATTAAAGATTTTCCCCACAAAAAAGTCTGGACCTGACAAAATACAAGGACAATGTCCTAGAAAGGCATGAGAATCGTTAAATGGACAATAACCAAATAAAATTAAAATAATAATAACATATAACCAAACAATAATAACACCCCAGAAACAACAACATAGAGAAAAAGGAGAAAGAAAAAGTATAATATTATTCGCAGTTACACCACATTAGCAAAGGAGTATGCTAAAAGAACCGAGATGGGATGTGCTCAATATCTTAGACTAATACTGTATGTACATGGCTTCCCAAATCTTCTTTAAAGACGTCTATTTAATATCTATTTAATATCCTAATATGTTTTCCTAATCCTTTATCTTTGATTCTTTTTTCTTTTTTTTAAACGTGCACACAACAAAATCAAAACAACATCTGAGAAAAACAACTGCTGGGATAATCTCATATCGCCGAGTGTGTGGTTGCGCAACAGAACAGTGATGCCAGGATTATGCCAGGGGTGGTCTGCCTGTGAGCAACCTGGCCTCGCCCGGCCTTAGCCCAGTGACCCAATGAACTGCTCGTCACCAGGAAGAACACCACTGGCTGCCTGGCATCTAGCGCTGCCTCTCTGCTCTCTCTATCTCTCGCTCTTTCTCTACTGGCTGGCATCTAGTGCTCTTCCTCTCTCTCTCTCCCCCTCTTTATTTCTTTGTCTCTTTCTTTCCCTCATTCTCTATCTCCTTCTCTCTCTCTGTCTCTTTCTCTCTCTCTCCTCCCTCTACACTAGCTCGCTCTCCCTCTTTCTTGCTCTCTCTCTCTGTTGCTACCAGCTCAACTACCCACCAGAGTCAGTCGCCTTCTCTCCCCCCCCCCCCCAAACAGCAAAACACAGCCAGAGGAGAATCTGGAAAATAACATTGTCCCTTCTAACTGGCGGGCTTTCGCTCTACTGGTGCTGTTGCTAGGAGACAGGTCCAGGCTTCAAATCTGGCCAGATGCACAGCACCTGCGTTCTGGTCTCCAGCGCAAACAGTGCTATTTTTAGCCACTAGAAATGAATCTGCTTATTGTACAGTAGGTTGTAGTTTTTTTCTATTCTACACAGTTTTTTTCCACACAGAAAACATTGACATCTCATTGTGTAGTGATGACAGGTAATTATTTGGGTACAGCAGGGTTCTGTATAGCAGAAAGCACGAGTGCAGGTGTTGGGGCCGCTGAAGCCCATGCTGCTTGGCATAAAGTAGCACGGCACAACGGGTAGTGTGCCCTTCCGTTGTCATTTACGTCTGAGCGAACACAGCATGAACTCAGAGTCAGCGAAGACAAAGGACTTTAAAAATGTGCAACTTTTGTGACATTGCTGCTAACCTCAGAATTCTTTCAAGGGTATGCCAACTGTGAAGCATTGTGCTGTTTGCACTTGACCTAAGCTTATGCTAACGACAAGGTAAAAGATTAACACATTATACGTGATATATCTAGCAATTGACAATTTAATGGGGGAAAAACACAGCAACAAAACAGACAAGGCTGCTCAGGATATCAAGGTTTTCTAATGGAAATACATCTGATGGACCATGAAGTGATAATGTGGGAGAAATGAAAACAAACAAAGCATTTGTGATTATATAACTGTGGATTTGTAGGACATTAGGATAATCTCCCTGGCCTTAGTGTTTATTATTCAACTGAGATCCAACAGCTGCCTCCTGATGGGACCCAATGAGCTTTAAGAACACACACACAGGCACACAGGCACGCGCACATACGACAGGGAGGAAATGCATCCTGTAGATTACACACACATACAGTCTTGTGCAGCTAACCTTGTGGGGACACACAATTCAGTCCCATTCAAAATACTATTTTCCCTAACCCTAACCTTAACCCAAAAACCTAACCCTAAACGTAATTCTAACACTAACCTTAACCCTAAACCCCCTAGAAATAGCATTTGACCTTGTGGTGACTAACAAAATGTCTCCAGTTAGTCAACTTTTTGATATATATATATACATGTATCTCTCTCTCTCTCTCTCTCTCTCTCTCTCTCTCTCTCTCTCTCTCTCTCTCTCTCTCTCTCTCTCTCTCTCTCTCTCTCTCTCTCTCTCTCTCTCTCTCTCTCTCTCTCTCTCTCTCTCTCTCTCTCTCTCTCTCTCTCTCTCTCACACACACACACCAACAACAAAAAAACTTGGAGGAAATACATCCTGTAGATTACACTCTGCATGATCCTAGCTAACCCACATGTCTTCATGTTTATAGCATGGTAGTGTTCGAAACACAACACATCTTTACAGTACAAGCTTCGCTACCTACTCATGTCCTGCTAGAAAGGAAAGGTTGCTGGTTTGAAACCTCGTGCTGACTAGGTAAAAAATCTGTCTATGTGCCCTTGAACAAAGCAACTTCAACCCTAGTTGCACTGGATAGGAGTGTCTGCCAAAATTTAAAAGTAGTGCCCCATATAGGGTGCTGTTTGGGAGGAAGCCTGTGTTTTTGAGGGTACTGGTGAAGGTGCTAGACTAAACCAGCTCTGAGCTCCCGTATGTAGAGAAGAGGGTCAGCTGGGCATGGGTGGGTGTCTACTGTGAGGGGAGATAGAATGCCAACAGCCAATAAACACCCCCATGCTACTGAGTGTTAATTGTGGCGTCTGTCGTTAGGCGGAGCAGCATGGGCACATTTTAGACAGGGCCAATAGGATAGCTCCATGGGTTGTCTCAAATGGCATCCTATTCTCTATATTGTGCACTTAGGGTTCTATTTGGGACGCAGACATGCTAAGGTTGGATGGCATGGTGCTGTCAGTCTTTATTGGGGTGTTATGACAGAAGTGACATGCTATAATTACCACTTGTCTCTGTGTTAATGGCAATGAAGTCGTGTTCCCAGACCATTCATGGTAATGGGCACACAAGGTAATGTACGTTGTACACCACATAACATAACATTACTGATCAGTCTGTCTGTCACCAATTCATTTAACATAGTCAAATGGGCCTCCCCGGTGGCGCAGTGGTCTCGGGCACTGCATCGCAGCGCTAGCTGTGCCACCAGAGACTCTGGGTTCGCGCTCAGGCTCTGTCGCAGCCGGCCGCGACCGGGAGGTCCGTGGGGTGACGCACAATTGGCCTAGCTTCGTTAGGGAGGGTTTGGCCGGTAGGGATATCCTTGTCTCATCATTTTCCCATGGTTCTTTTACATACACCCTTCCCACAACTTTCTGGGAATGTTGCAATATTGTTGCTTGGAACATTCTCAGCACATTTGAGGAACTGTAATTTCAATTTTATCTTGGTTCTTTTTAAAGTCAACGTTCTCAAATTGTTCCAACAACGTTAAGAAACAACATTCTTCTGTGGGAATTTCAGTACTTCAGCAAAACGTTTTCTGCAAGTTTTCTCATGGTTCTATTAATAATCATGTTCTTAGAACATTCAGAGAACTTTAAGGAACTACATTCCTCTGTGGGAATTTCAGTACTTCAGCATTACATTTTCTTCAGGTTTCCTCATGATTCTATTTAAAGTTATGTTCTCAGAACATTAAGAAAACTTACCATAAAACCAACATGAAAACGTTATTAACGTTCAGAGAACATTTTAAGAATGTTATTTAAAAACAAACATACACTAACAGTCAAAAGTTTGGACACAGCTACTCATTCAAGGGTTTTTCTTTATTTGTACTATTTTCTACATTGTAGAATAATAGTGAAGACATCAACACTATGAAATAACACACCATGTAGTAACCAAAAAAGTGTTAAACAAATCAAAATATATTTTAGATTTGAGATTCTTCAAATAGCCACCTTGCCTTGATGACAGCTTTGCACACTCTTGGCATTCTCTCAACCAGCTTCATAAGGTAGTCACCTGGAATGCATTTCAATTAACAGGTGTGCATTCTTAAAAGTTAATTTGTGAAATTTATTTTCTTCTTAATGCGTTTGAGCCAATCAGTTGTGTTGTGACAAGGTTGGGGTGGTATACATAAGATAACCCTATTTGGTAAAAGACCAAGTCCATATTATGGCAAGAACAGCTCAAATAAGCAAAGGGAAACGACAGTCCACTTGTTTGGTTGCTACATGATTCCATATCTATTATTTCATAGTTTTGATGTCGTCACTATTATTCTGCAATGTAAAAAAAACAAAAAAATATCCTTGAATGAGTAGCGTGTCCAAACATTGACAGTACCTGTATATATAATTTATATGTCCAAAAATGGATGTAGCAACTACAGATTGCCCCTTTAAATCTATGAAAAGAGTGCGGGTTTGAGCATGTGTCTATTAGGCCTATGTTTTTTTATCAGCATGAATTAGACCCACTTTTATTACATAGGCTGGGATCCGCACTATGCAGCTGTTGCACGAGTCCATTTTTCACTGGCTGTTCACTGGTCTCAAAATATATGCACATTTTTTATTATTATTATTATTATTTGTCAAATGTAACCTTTATTTAACTAGGCAAGTCAGTTAGGAACAAATACTTATTTACAGTGCCTTGTGTCATGTCTTGTTATGTCTGTTCCTGTCCTTTCTCTTCATTCTCTCTCTCTGCTGGTCTTTTTAGGTTACCTTCTCTGTCTCTCATTCCTCAGCTGTTCTACATCTGCCCTAACTAGCTCTTTCACTCTTCCCCACCTGTTCTCTCTTCCCCCTCTGATTAGGTCTCTATTTCTCTCTCTGTTCCTGCTACTTTCAGTGTCTGATTCTTGTTTGTGTTTTTTGATGCCAGAAGCAAGCTGTCGTCTCGTTTGCTTCCACCTTGTCCTGTCCTGTCGGAGTCTGCCTGGCAGGAGCATCCTGCACTATACTAACGTTCTTTTTGTTCCGCTGACAACGTTGGAAGAGGATTTATGCCATTCCTGTATTTTCATTAAAGAACTCTGTTTTCTGTTAAAACCGCTTTTGGGTCTTCACTCAAGCTCATAACAGAAGAATCAGACCAAGAATGGACCCAGCGGCTCCGGACCCTTTTCACTCCGCCGTCGAGATCCAGGGAGCGATGCTAGGCAGACACGAGGAGGAATTGTCTGCTGCTCAACATGCCGTTGAGACCCTGGCCGTCCAAGTCTCCGACCTCACAAGACGGGTTCACCAACTCCACCTCGATCCACCGCCCACTTCCAGGGTTTCCGAGTCTCCGGAGCCCAGGATCAACAACCCGCCGTGTTACTCTGGGGAGCCCACTGAGTGCCGCTCATTCCTCACTCAGTGTGATGTGGTGTTCTCTCTCCAGCCCAACACTTACTCCAGGAGCGCAGCCCGCATCGCCTACGTCATTTCTCTCCTTACCGGACGGGCGCGTGAGTGGGGCACGGCAGTCTGGGAGGCGAGGGCTGAGTGTATTAACCAGTATCAGGACTTTAAGGAGGAGATGATACGGGTTTTTGACCGTTCTGTTTTTGGCGAGGAGGCTTCCAGGGCCCTGTCTTCCCTATGTCAGGGGAATAGATCCATAACGGATTATTCTATTGAGTTTCGCACTCTCGCTGCCTCTAGTGACTGGAACGAGCCGGCTTTGCTCGCTCGTTTTCTGGAGGGTCTCCACGTCGAGGTTAAGGATGAGATCCTCTCCCGGGAGGTTCCTTCCAGTCTGGACTCCTTAATAGCTCTCGCTATTCGCATAGAGCGACGGTTTGATCTTCGTCGCCGAGCTCGTGGAAAGGAGCTCACGTTCTCCGTTGCTCCCCTCTCCACATCACTGCCACCTGCCGCATCACTGCCACCCTCCTCCGCCGGCTCGGATGCTGAGCCTATGCAGCTGGGGGTATTCGCATCTCGGCCAAGGAGAGGGAACGGAGAATCACCAATCGCCTCTGTCTCTACTGCGGCTCCGCTGGTCATTTTGTCACCTCATGTCCAGTAAAAGCCAGAGCTCATCAGTAAGAGGAGGGCTACTGGTGAGCGCAACTACTCAGGCCTCTCCTTCTGGATCACGCACTACCTTTCCGGTCCATCTCCGCTGGCCCGGTTCATCTGCTTCCTGCAGTGCCTTGATAGACTCTGGGGCGGAGGGCTGTTTTATGGACGAGACCTGGGCTCGGGAACATGACATTCCTCTCAGACAGTTAGGGGAGCCCAGGGCCTTGTTCGCTTTAGATGGTAGTTCTCTCCCCAAGATTCAGCGTGAGACGCTGCCTTTAACCCTCACTGTCTCTGGTAATCATAGCGAAACCATTTCTTTTTTAATTTTTCGTTCACCTTTTACACCTGTTGTTTTGGGTCATCCCTGGCTAGTGCGCCATAACCCTTCTATTAATTGGTCTAGTAACTCTATCCTATCCTGGAATGTTTCTTGTCATGTAACCTGTTTAATGTCTGCTATCCCTCCTGTTTCCTCTGTCTCTTCTTCACAGGAGGAGCCTGGCGATTTGACAGGGGTGCCGGAGGAGTATCACGATCTGCGCACGGTGTTCAGTCGTTCCAAGGCCACTTCTCTCCCTCCACACCGGTCGTATGACTGTAGTATTGATCTCCTTCCGGGAACTACTCCCCCGGGGTAGATTATACTCTCTGTCGGCTCCCGAACGTAAGGCTCTCGAGGATTATTTGTCGGTTTCGCTCGACGCCGGTACCATAGTCTCCTCCTCCTCCCCCGCCGGAGCGGGGTTTTTTTTTGTTCAGAAGAAGGACGGGTCCCTGCGCCCATGCGTGGATTATCGAGGGCTGAATGACATAACAGTTAAGAATCGTTATCCGCTTCCTCTTATGTCTTCAGCCTTCGAGATCCTGCAGGGAGCCAGGTTTTTCACCAAATTGGACCTTCGTAACGCCTACCATCTCGTGCGCATCAGGGAGGGGGACGAGTGGAAGACGGCGTTTAACACTCCGTTAGGGCACTTTGAATACCGGGTTCTTCCTTTCGGCCTCGTTAACGCTCCAGCTGTCTTTCAGGCACTAGTTAACGACGTCCTGAGAGACATGCTGAACATTTTTGTTTTCGTTTACATGGACGATATCCTGATTTTTTCACCGTCTCTCTCGATTCATGTTCAGCACGTGCGGCGCGTCCTCCAGCGCCTTTTGGAGAACTGTCTTTATGTGAAGGCTGAGAAGTGCACTTTTCATGCCGCCTCTGTCCCTTTTCTCGGTTCCGTTATTTCCGCTGAGGGCATTAAGATGGATCCCGCTAAGGTCCAGGCTGTCATTGATTGGCCCGTTCCTAAGTCACGCGTCGAGCTGCAGCGCTTTCTGGGCTTCGCTAATTTCTACCGTCGTTTCATCCGTAATTTCGGTCAGGTGGCAGCTCCTCTCACAGCCCTTACTTCTGTTAAGACGTGCTTTAAGTGGTCCGTTTCCGCCCAGGGAGCTTTTGATCTTCTTAAGAATCGTTTTACATCCGCACCTATTCTTGTTACACCTGACATCTCTAGACAGTTTGTTGTTGAGGTTGACGCGTCAGAGGTGGGCGTGGGAGCCATTCTTTCTCAGCGCTCTCTCTCTGACGGCAAGGTCCATCCTTGCGCGTTTTTCTCTCATCGCTTATCGCCGTCAGAACGTAACTATGATGTTGGTAATCGCGAACTGCTCGCCATCCGCTTAGCCCTAGGCGAATGGCGACAGTGGTTGGAGGGGGCGACCGTTCCTTTTGTCGTTTGGACTGACCATAGGAACCTTGAGTACATCCGTTCAGCCAAACGACTTAATGCGCGTCAGGCTCGTTGGGCTCTGTTTTTCGCTCGTTTCGAGTTTGTTATTTCTTATCGTCCGGGCTCAAAAACACCAAACCTGATGCTTTATCTCGTCTCTTCAGTTCTTCTGAGGTCTCCACCGACCCCGATGGGATTCTCCCTGAGGGGCGTGTTGTCGGGTTGACTGTCTGGGGAATTGAGAGGCAGGTAAAGCAAGCACTCGCTCACACTCCGTCGCCGCGAGCTTGTCCTAGGAACCTTCTGTTCGTTCCCGTTCCTACTCGTCCGGCCGTTCTTCAGTGGGCCCACTCTGCCAAGTTAGCCGGCCACCCCGGCGTTCGGGGTACGCTCGCTTCCATTCGCCAGCGTTTCTGGTGGCCCACTCGGGAACGTGACGCGCGTCGATTTGTCGCCGCTTGTTCGGTCTGCGCGCAGACTAAATCTGGGAACTCTCCTCCTGCCGGCCGTCTCAGACCGCTTCCCATTCCCTCTCGACCGTGGTCTCACATCGCTTTAGATTTTATCACCGGACTGCCTTCATCAGCGGGGAAGACAGTTATTCTTACGGTTGTCGATAGATTCTCTAAGGCGGCTCATTTCATTCCTCTCGATAAGCTCCCTTCTGCTAAGGAGACGGCTCAGATCATTATCGAGTAGAATGTTTTCCGAATTCATGGCCTTCCGTCTGACGTCGTTTCCGACAGAGGTCCGCAGTTCACGTCTCAATTTTGGAGGGAGTTTTGCCGTTTGATTGGGGCTTCCGTCAGTCTCTCGTCCGGCTTTCATCCCCAGTCTAACGGTCAAGCCGAACGGGCCAATCAGACTGTTGGTCGCATTTTACGCAGTCTTTCTTTTCGTAACCCTGCGTCTTGGTCAGAACAGCTCCCTGGGCAGAGTACGCCCACAACTCGCTTCCCTCGTCTGCTACCGGTCTATCCCCTTTTCAGTGTAGCCTCGGGTACCAGCCTCCGCTGTTCTCATCTCAGCTCGCCGAGTCCTGCGTCCCCTCCGCTCAGGCTTTTGTCCAGCGTTGCGAGCGCACCTGGAAGGGGGTCAGGTCGGCACTTTGCCGTAATAGGGCGCAGACTGTGAGGGCCGCTAATATGCGTAGGACCAAGAGTCCTAGATATTGTTGCGGTCAGAGAGTATGGCTCTCCACTCAGAACCTTCCCCTTAAGACAGCTTCTCGCAAGTTGGCCCCGCGGTTCATTGGTCCGTTCCGTATTTCCCAGGTCATTAATCCTGTCGCAGTGCGACTTCTTCTCCCGCGCTATCTTCGTCGCGTTCACCCGGTCTTCCATGTCTCCTGTGTTAAGCCCGTTCTTCGCGCCCCCGCTCGTCCCTCCCCCCATCCTTGTCGAGGGCGCACCTATCTACAGGGTTCGTAAGATTTTGGACATGCGCCCTCGGGGCCGTGGTCATCAGTACCTAGTGGATTGGGAGGGGTACGGTCCTGAGGAGAGGAGTTGGGTTCCCTCTCGGGACGTGCTGGACCGTTCGCTGATCGATGATTTCCTCCGTTGCCGCCAGGTTTCCTCCTCGAGTGCGCCAGGAGGCGCTCGGTGAGTGGGGGGGTACTGTCATGTCTTGTTATGTCTGTTCCTGTCCTTTCTCTTCATTCTCTCTCTCTGCTGGTCTTTTTAGGTTACCTTCTCTGTCTCTCATTCCTCAGCTGTTCTACATCTGCCCTAACTAGCTCTTTCACTCTTCCCCACCTGTTCTCTCTTCCCCCTCTGATTAGGTCTCTATTTCTCTCTCTGTTCCTGCTACTTTCAGTGTCTGATTCTTGTTTGTGTTTTTTGATGCCAGAAGCAAGCTGTCGTCTCGTTTGCTTCCACCTTGTCCTGTCCTGTCGGAGTCTGCCTGGCAGGAGCATCCTGCACTATACTAACGTTCTTTTTGTTCTGCTGACAACGTTGGAAGAGGATTTATGCCATTCCTGTATTTTCATTAAAGAACTCTGTTTTCTGTTAAAACCGCTTTTGGGTCTTCACTCAAGCTCATAACACCTTGTGAAAGTATTCGGCCCCCTTGAACTTTGCGACCTTTTGCCACATTTCAGGCTTCAAACATAAAGATATAAAACTGTATTTTTTTGTGAAGAATCAACATCAAGTGGGACACAATCATGAAGTGGAACGACATTTATTGGATATTCAAACTTTTTTAACAAATCAAAAACTGAAAAATTGGGCGTGCAAAATTATTCAGACCCCTTAAGTTAATACTTTGTAGCGCCACCTTTTGCTGCGATTACAGCTGTAAGTCGCTTGGGGTATGTCTCTATCAGTTTTGCACATCGAGAGACTGAAATTTTTTCCCATTCCTCCTTGCAAAACAGCTCGAGCTCAGTGAGGTTGGATGGAGAGCATTTGTGAACAGCAGTTTTCAGTTCTTTCCACAGATTCTCGATTGGATTCAGGTCTGGACTTTGACTTGGCCATTCTAACACCTGGATATAAGACAAATCTCCGTCCCAGTCTCAGGTCTTTTGCAGACTCCATCTGGTTTTCTTCCAGAATGGTCCTGTATTTGGCTCCATCCATTTTCCCATCAATTTTAACCATCTTCCCTGTCCCTGCTGAAGAAAAGCAGGCCCAAACCATGATGCTTGCCACCACCATGTTTGACAGTGGGTATGGTGTGTGTTCAGGGTGATGAGCTGTGTTGCTTTTACGCCAAACATAACGTTTTGCATTGTTGCCAAAAAGTTCAATTTTGGTTTCATCTGACCAGAGCACCTTCTTCCACATGTTTGGTGTGTCTCCCAGGTGGCTTGTGGCAAACTTTAAACAACACTTTTTATGGATATCTTTAAGAAATGGCTTTCTTCTTGCCACTCTTCCATAAAGGCCAGATTTGTGCAATATACGACTGATTGTTGTCCAATGGACAGTCTCCCACCTCAGCTGTAGATCTCTGCAGTTCATCCAGAGTGATCATGGGCCTCTTGGCTGCATCTCTGATCAGTCTTCTCCTTGTATGAGCTGAAAGTTTAGAGGGACGGCCAGGTCTTGGTAGATTTGCAGTGGTCTGATACTTCTTTTTGTATCCAAATCCGGCTTTAAACTTCTTCACAACAGTATCTCGGACCTGCCTGGTGTGTTCCTTGTTCTTCATGATGCTCTCTGCGCTTTTAACGGACCTCTGAGACAATCACAGTGCAGGTGCATTTATATGGAGACTTGATTACACACAGGTGGATTGTATTTATCATTAGTCAACATTGGATCATTCAGAGATCCTCACTGAACTTCTGGAGAGAGTTTGCTGCACTGAAAGTAAAGGGGCTGAATAATTTTGCACGCCCAATTTTTCAGTTTTTGATTTGTTAAAAAAGTTTGAAATATCCAATAAATGTCGTTCCATTTCATGATTGTGTCCCACTTGTTGTTGATTCTTCACAAAAAAATACAGTTTTATATCTTTATGTTTGAAGCCTGAAATGTGGCAAAAGGTCGCAAAGTTCAAGGGGGCCGAATACTTTCGCAAGGCACTGTACAATGACTGCCTACACCGGCCAAACCTGGAAAAAGCTGGGCCAATTGCGCGCCGCCCTATGGGACTCCCAATCACGGATGCTTGTGATACACCCAACAATGATTGATTGGCAGCTTAAAATTCTTGAATTCAACCATTATTGTGTTCAAATACACATTTATATTTGTGAGCAGCCATCCACCACAACCACAATCCGTAAGGCGCAAATAGCTAAATGAGAGAGCAGCAGTGTGATTCACATCAATGCGCTATGTAGATATCAATAATAAGTGATATCTGTATCGCCGTAGACGACACCACTGCTGTCATCCTCACCTCCAAGCGTTTATTCAAGTTGGATAATCTTTGGCCGACAGCAGTCGCAACATTGGAAGACACAGCTTGGACTGTAGCCTGCAAAAGCCTATTCCTGCTCTTTTCCCACGATCCATCAAACACATTTGGTGTGTTATCATAGCGGTCTTTGACTTGTGGTCAGACTCTCTCAGGTGGAACAAACTTGAACTTGCGCCTTTTTTCAATGCTGATTTGAATGTCATTGGGAAAACAGAGATGGTAATCCTCAAAGTAATCATCTAGTTTTTCATAAGTAGCTGTAATCTGATTACAATGTTTTTGCTGGTAATGTAACGGATTACAGTTATGTTTTTTTTGTAATCCGTTACTCCCCAACCCTGACAGTACCTTAACCTCGCAGTTCAGTGGTAGAGTCAAAGCGGATCAGTGAGGCAGATGTGCAGCTAAAGTACAGTAAAATACTTCAGGGAATGTTGAAATCATCCATTCTAGCTGTTTGATGTGTCCGGGGCAAGAATCTTGCCAATAAAGGTAGATGAATTATATGGATGGCATTTCCGCAGCTGGCATATTATGTCAGGTCGACCTATTTAAAGGCCTGGTGCTCCATCTTTGGGTACCCCCAGTACCCTTTCCTATATACCCCAAGCTGTGTGTTGTTTTACCGGTCATGTGCTACATGGCTCTAAGAGGGTAGATTACACTGTAAGTACAGCAAGGATGTGAATGCCCTGTCTCACTCTCCTCAAAGCTTTTCTCATTCAATATATATAACTCTCCGGGGCATTGCACTTTGATATAATGGGCTTTTTGAGAGGGTGGGTTGAGTGGAGGGCATGTTGTGTCTGGGCTACATTGTAATCTAGATGGCGTGATGCATACTGTAGGGCTGGCTACTGTATGGCTACAGGGGCTCATACAGCACTGTACTGTTATTGGCTTCATATGGAGCTCTTGTGCATTCAATTGTTTTGTTATTTCCCTTCCATGGTGGTTTCTTTGTTTGTTCACACCAACATTAATCGATGGATAAGTATTTTCGAATTTTCAAAACGTACACCTCCACATCATTTCAGGAGCAGCACATAATCTGAATGTCGACAAATGTGAAATGGGTGAAATATAAGCGACTGCCTGCAAATCCTGATTGACAGCTTACTTTCACAACAGGTATGTGTGTGAACCACTAAGGTAAATGCAGAGTATAAGGATGGATGAGAATCGGGAGAAACGGAAGTGGCATGTCTCTTCGCAGTCACTTCACGTGCCATCACCATGTCATTGAAGTGGACACAAACCTTCACCTCCTAATCCCCAGTTCCTACTTCCTGAATCTTTGTTCTCCCTCGGAGACACCAGCCTTTTAACCTTGATGTGCTCCTCTGCTACTCACTAAACAGTATTTCCATTAGAGAGCATTCAGGACCCCGGTAGTTTGCACTGATGTCACTCTCAATCTCCTGCTACAGGGCACTGGGGACTGAGAGCATGATGAAATACAGACAGATCAATGAGAAAACAGCTACCCTCAGATCTCATCAGCACACTGGGCGGCATTAATGAAAACCTCCCTACCTACGACATCCTTACATTCATGCTACAGCTCTCCTCTCTCTGCTCTGCCGTAGCACTAGTTCAGGGCTTGCTTAAATAGTGTCTAGAAGTGCTGGTCTAGGATCAGGTGCTCCTTCTCCTTATAATCGCATTCATTAATCTAAAAGGGTAAACTGACGCGAGATCAGCACTCCGAATGATAAGACTCTTTTTGAATACAGGACCAGATCATCAGGAAGATTATCAGACACGCCTAGCCAGCTTCTGTCCCCATGTACAAGATCCCTCCTCGATTACGCTCCGAGCCTCAGATAGGTGACATACGACAGCACGTTTGGTTTGGGATTACACTCTCCTTTCAGCTAACGTTACGGTTGTACACATTCCACTGTGACCTTTGGTATTGCTGCTGTTGAACTGTTAGGCGGAGTGCCAGGGCGGTGTGCCTGGCATGATTCCTGGTAGGGCCCCCTCATACCCAGGACTCATATACAGTATATCGTATATCCCTCCACCTCCTCTTCCACCCTCACCTGCCACACCATGGCTGCGTTTAGACAGGCACCCCAATTCTGAATTTTTTTCCATCAAATTGGTCTTTTGACCAATGATATTAGATATTTTCACATAACTCAGGGATAGATGTCTCAACATAAAATTCTAGTTCCACAGAGGTCAGTCCCTGGATCCAGTGATGGTCTCCGGTTCACTAGATCAACAATAAGGACCAGGTTTAACATCTCCGTGAGGCCAGAAAACCACAGCCCAATATGTGTGAAAAGGGACCAGCGCTGAAAGGTCTTACTCCAGGGCATACTTGTAGTATATATCATACAGTGGCTTGCAAAAGTATTCACCACCCTTTACATTTTTCCGATTTTGATACCCTACAACCTGGAATTAAAATATTTTTTTTGAGGTTTGTAAATCGTTTGATTTACACAACATGCCTACCACTTTGAAGATGCAAAATATTTTTTTATTGTGAAACAAACAAGAAACAAGACAAACAAAACAGAAAGCTTGAGCGTGCATACCTATTCACCCAGTCACTAGTCAATACTTTGTAGAGCCACCTTTTGCAGCAATTACAGCTGCAAGTCTCTTGGGGTCTGTCTCTATAAGCGTGGCATATCTAGCCACTGGGATTTTTGCCCATTCTTCAAGGCAGAACTGGTCCAGTTCCTTCAAGTTGGATGGGTTCCGCTGGTGTACAGCAATATTTAAGTCATACCACAGATTCTCAATTGGATTGAGGTCTGGGCTTAACAAGGCCATTCCAAGACATTTAAATGTTCCCCTCAAACCACTCGAGTGTTGCTTTAGCAGTATGCTTAGGGTCATTGTCTTGCTGGAAGGTGAACCTCTCAAATCTCTAGAAGACGGAAACAGGTTTCCCTCAAGAAATTCCCTGTATTTAGCACCATCAATCATTCCTTCAATTCTGACCAGTTTCCCAGTCCCTGCTGAAGAAACATCCCCACAGCATGATGTTGCCACCACCATGCTTCACTGTGGGGATGGTGTTCTCTGGGTGATGTGAGGTGTTGGGTTTGCGCATTTTCCTTGATGGCTAAATGTGTTGGAGGAAACACCATGCACCTGGCAACCTTGGTTAGCATGCACTGTGCCCGGCCCGCCACAGGAGTTGGAGTTCAACGAGGTTTACCCTCACTCTTTTGTTTGGGTACAGCCCAGTGTTTTTGTATACGTGTTTGTTTTGGGTGTATTAAAAACCCCTATTGTGTATTCCTACGCCTGTCTAAAAAATCCTTTATACCAGCGTGACAGGAGCAACAATAAAATAACAGTAGCGAGGCTATATACAGGTGGTACCGGTACAGAGTCAATGTGCGGGGGCACAGGTTAGTCGAGGTAATATGTACATGTAGGTAGAGGTAAAGTGACTATGCATGGATAATAAACAGAGAGTAGCAGCAGCAGCATAAATGCAAATAGACCGAGTAGCCATTTGATTAGCTGTTCAGGAGTCTTATGGTGTGGGGGAAGAAGCTGTTAAGAAGCCCTTTAAACCTAGACTTGGCACTCCAGCACCGCTTGCCAGGCGGTAGCAGAGAGAACAGTCTATGACTAGGGTGGCTGGAGTCTTTGGCAATTTTTAGGACACCTCCTGGTACAGAGGTCCTGGATTGCAGGAAGCTTAGTCCTAGTGATGTACTGGGCCGTACGAACTACCCTCTGTAGTGCCTTGCAGTCGGAGGCCGAGCAGTTGCCGTGCCCTCTTCACAACTGTCTTGGTGTGTTTGGGCCATGATAGTTTGTTAGTGATGTGGACACCAAGGAACTTGAAGCTCTCAACCTGGTCCACTACAGCCCCGTTGATGAGAATTATAGCATGCTCTGTCCTCCTTTTCCTGTAGTCCACAATCATCTCCTTTATCTTGATTACATTGAGGGAGAGGTTTTTCATTCTCCATGGGTAGAGTTTTGGCCCGCCTGGTGACATCACCAGTTAATCTCAATACTTTGTTATATACCCTTTGTTGGCAATGACAGAGGTCAAATGTTTTCTGTAAATCTTCACAAGGTTTTCACACACTGTTGCTGGTATTTTGGCCCATTCCTCCATGCAAATCTCCTCTAGAGCAGTGATGTTTTGGGGCTGTTGCTGGGCAACACGGACTTTCAACTCCAATATTTTCTATGGGGTTGAGATCTGCAGACTGGCTAGGCCACTCCAGGACCTTGAAATGCTTCTTATGAAGCCACTCCTTCGTTGCCCGGGCCGTGTGTTTGGGATCATTGTCATGCTGAAAGACCCAGCCACGTTTCATCTTCAATGCCCTTGCTGATGGAAGGAGGTTTTCACTCAAAATCTCATGATACATGGCCCCATTCCTTCTTTTCTTTACACGGATCAGTCGTCCTGGTCCTTTTGCAGAAAACAGCCCCAAAGCATGATGTTTCCACCCCCATGCTTCACAGTAGGTATGGTGTTCTTTGGATGCAACTCAGCATTCTTTGTCCTCCAAACACGACGAGTTGAGTTTTTACCAAAACGTTCTATTTTGGTTTCATCTGACCATATGACATTCTCCCAATCTTCTTCTGGATCATCCAAATGCTCTCTAGCAAACTTCAGACGGGCCTGGGCATGTACTGGCAGGGGGACTTAAGCAGGGGACACGTCTGGCACTGCAAGATTTGAGTCCCTGTCGGCGTAGTGTGTTACTGATGGTAGGGTTTGTTACCTTGGTCCCAGCTCTCTGCAGGTCATTCACTAGGTCCCCCCGTGTGGTTCTGGGATTTTTGCTCACCGTTCTTGTGATCATTTTGACCCCACGGGGTGAGATCTTACGTGGAGCCCCAGATCGAGGGAGATTATCCGTGGTCTTGTATGTCTTCCATTTCCTAATAATTGCTCCCATAGTTGATTTCTTCAAACCAAGCTGCTTACCTATTGCAGATTCAGTCTTCCCAGCCTGGTGCAGGTCTACAATTTTGTTTCTGGTGTCCTTTGTCAGCTCTTTGGTCTTGGCCATAGTGGAGTTTGGAGTGTGACTGTTTGAGGTTGTGGACAGGTGTCTTTTATACTGATAACAAGTTCAAACAGGTGCCATCAAGGTAACGAGTGGAGGACAGAAGAGCCTCTTAAAGAAGAAGTTACAGGTCTGTGAGAGCCAGAAATCTTGCTTATTTGTACGTGACCAAATACTTATTTTTCACCATAATTTGCAAATAAATTCAGAAAAAATCCGAAAATGTGATTTTATGGATTTTTTTTCTCATTTTGTCTGTCATAGTTGAAGTGTACCTATGATGAAAATTACAGGCCTCTCTTGTCTTTTTAAGTGGGAGAACTTGCACAATTGGTGGCTGACTAAATACTTTTTTGCCCCACTGGACATATTTTGCTACAAGAGTAGGTTTTGTTGATTTCCATAGGCAGCCTTTAAACAAAAGGGAGCAAGATATCCAGCCACTTGAAGGACAATGGAAGTAGATTTAAGATCTGTATTATTTAAACAATGGTGTTTCACCGTGATGCATGCCTTTATTAGGGCCATTATGGGTGTTCCTTCAGCCATTGGAACAAAGGAAAGATTTAGATATAGGCCACCATGCTACTGCTGTTGGAATCAATCACTGGTGCTCTGGCTAATCATCCCCAGTGTACGAAGTGATTACTTCCAGTGATAAGGGTAATGTAGCGTGATGCTTGTTACCAGCTCACCATGACCCCTGACCTCTGCAATGATCACTTTAGCGTCCTGAGATGAGCCAATGTAATTCAACGTAATTAAACGGTGATTCTCCAACCTGTTTTCCAACCAGGTCGCCTGAGAAAACCCGGTTTAAAAATCAAACATTTTTAATAAAACAAGGATTACCGATTTGCAATGATTTATAGATTTATTGATTACATGTGTGAGATGCATGTGAAATGCTTTCATGAAGTTGTTGTTGACTCAATATCCGTATCGTCTGGATTTAAGTGAGTTGTTAATGAAACGGGAGTCGATCTGCTTTAAAGAAAATGTGTTCTATCTTTCAACATCAAGTCAGAAGTGAAGACAGGGTTGCCAATATGCTCTGTGGCTGATCCTTTTTAGGCCGTCTCTAAATAATGGCCAAACTAGCCAGCCACAAGCAGCCCTTTCACAGTCATTCTGATAACAGGAGTTAATAGGCAAGACAGCATCATTCATTTCCTCAACGGGGATGACGACCAATCACGTCTCAATGAAGCCAAGGGAGGGGGGGGGGGTCCAATAAGAACAAAGAAGTCTAGAGGCAGCGGGGAAGTAGACCGGAGTAGGAGACTGACTGATGCTCTCGGGCTGATACACTCACCCACATCTAACGACAACACACACGTAGACAGACAATACGGAACTTTTGCTACACGTATGACAATATTCATACCTTCTGTATTTGTGTTAACCCTTTTAGTAGGCTAGATTAATAGGTGATACAGCATGGTATGTGCATTGCTCTCCAAGGCTGTCAAGGTGCTGTTGATTTCCCTTCATGTCCACATATGGCAAACATATTAATGTCCACATCACAGCAGCTGCTGAAGAGGAATTTCCACCGTCCCAGATCTTCACTGCTAGGTCATTTGTTGTATGCCTTGAGCGAAAGGGGTCCCCACAGTTGCTGCTATGACGATGCTATAGTAGCCTGCTTGACAATATGTATTTGCATCCCTAATGGTGATGTGAGGCCACATTTTGTATTGTAACAGCATCATCCTCATGCCTAATGTTCTGTATACGGACTGTCAGAGAGAGTCAAGATGATAGATTCTGGTAAAGGCTGGCCACGTTCCTGACCTGTAGATGTTCTCTGTATCCACTGCCCCAGGAAATGGTTAACAATGTGCCATTTCGTGTTGGGAACAAAAGAGCCTTCCTTCCTCATGATTTTCTGTGTGGGAATTTCAGCCCCCATAATCTGCCTATTAAACTCCCTTCTGGAAAACCATGATTTCACCTGTAAAATCATGTGAATCACGTTAAAAAACGTGGTTTTGGAACACTACACATGTAAAAACAAGAATGTGGCATTATGATACACACTGTGCTTTTAGCATACACATTTGACACACATGACTGCATTGTGTATGTTTCATTGTGTCCTTGCTTGGGGTTTGAATTTACAACCTCTTGGTTCACAGCATGCCATATTTTTCTCCTACGCCACCACGCCTGCATTAAAAACTGATTTCATCTGTATTCTTACACTTTGAACATCAAAGTGAATCTTAGCTTCTTTTTTTTAAATTCAAGAAAAACTATTATATCTTAGTGATTCAGGATTAACAATGTAACAGAATAATCCCACCAACATTATAAAACTACACAGAAAACATTCAAATTGCTGAAATAAGTCAATTAAATTGATGATGAGAGAATAGGAACTGAACTAGCATAGCTATATTATAGGTAATGAACATGTAGGGGAATGCTATATGTGCACCTCAAATCCAGAGGTTGTGAGTTCAAATCCCAGGTGAAATGTCACTTTTGAAGTGTTCCAAAAGCCATGTGATATCATGTTGAAAATCATGATTTCACATGTGAGGTGTTCATGAAACATGATTTGACTGCTTTTCCTTCACTTTGCGGTCCAACTCATCCCAAACCATCTCAACTGGGTTGAGGTTGGGTGATTGTGGAGGCCAGGTCATCTGATGCAGTACTCCATCACTCTCCGTCTTGGTCAAATAGCCCTTACACAGCCTGGAAGTGTCTTGGGTCATTGTCCTGTTGAAAACCAAATGATAGTCCCACTAAGTGCAAACCAGATGGGATGGCATATCGTTGCAGAATGCTGTGGTAGCCATGCTGGTTAAATGTGCCTTAAATTCTAAATTTATCACCAATAGTGTCACCATTAAAGCACCCCGCACCATCACACCTCCTCCTCCATGCTTAACGGTTGGAACCACACATCTGGAGATCATCCGTTCACAGTGGTGTAAAGTAGTTAAGTAAAAAATACTTTAAAGTACTACTTAAGTAGTATCTGTACTTTACTTTGTTATTTACATTTTTTGGAGACTTTTACTTCACTACCTTCCTCAAGAAAATCATGTACTTTTTACTCTATACATTTTCCCTGACACCCAAAAGTACTCATTACATTTGGACAGGAAAATGGTCCAATTCACACACTTATCAAGAGAACATCCCTACTGGCTCTGAACTGGTGGAATCACTAAACACAAATGCTTTGTTTGTAAATGATGTCTGAGTGTTGTAGTGTGCCGCTGGCTATCCGTCAATAAAAAAAGAAGAAAATTGTGCAGGCTGCAATTTCTAAGGCTGGTAAGTCTAATGAACTTATCGTCTGCAGCAGAGGTAACTCTGGGTCTTCCTTTCCTGTGGCGGTCCTCATGAGAGCCAATTTCATCATAGCGCTTGATGGTTTTCGCGACTGCATTTGAAGAAAACTTCAAAGTTCTAGACATTTTTTGCATTGACTGACCTTCATGTCTTAAAGTAATGATGGACTGTCATTTTTCTTTGCTTATTTGAGCTGTTCTTGCCATAATATGGACTTGGTCTTTTATCAAATAGAGCTATCTTCTGTATACCACCCCAACCTTGTCACAACACAACTGATTGGCTCAAACGCATTAAAAATGAAAGAAATTCCACAAATTAACTTTTAAGAAGGCACACCTGTTAATTGAAATGCATTCCAGGTGACTTCCTCATGAAGCTGGTTGAGAGAATGCCAAGAGTGTGCAAAGCTGTCATCAAGGCAAAAGGTGGCTACTTTGAATAATTCACATGGTCCATTTTCTACACAATATATTCAATATAAGGTACAATCATTACAGCACTGAAATGTGGGTGGTAGAAATGTGCTGGCCCGGGCACATTAGCATATTTGAGGGCACTGTGGAAAATATGTTGTATTTGTGCCAACTGTCAGTTGAAATGTTATACAAGTTTAAGTGGTTTATCGTTGATAGAGGTTGAGCACCTCTTTTGACACTGCCAGTTCTGCAATCATTGTAAAAACTTGCGACAATCAAGAACTGCACTGTTAAGATGTTACTGTGCATTTTCCAGTCGATAGAAAGCTAATGTTTCATTTTTAATAACTTACTGTCAACTAGCTGCATGTTAGTTACATAACATTTAAATAAATGCTGGAAACCTTACAGGGTTCAAGCTTAGTGTTTGTGAACGGAACACAATAACTGGGATGACATTCCCTCTCATGGCAGACCAAAAAAGAGATAGCTGAAAGCCACACCTCCAGTAAGCCACACTTGCAATTTTGTCATAGGCTGCCGCTGCTACAGTAGGCTGCCAATTAGCAATTTATGTTGCATATTGTCAACAGAAGAGTCCGTGAAGGTACAGTAGGTTACTGGCATGTATTGCTAGCGGCAGCCAGTTGCATCCCCATGTTGTCACATTAAATTCCCATGAGATCATGTTTTCACGTCTGCTCACATGTCACATGTTATCACATCAACTTCACATAAAATCACGTGATCACATGTGAAATTCATGTGTTTTCTCAGGAAGAGCTAACCCAGTAATGAAACACAAGCCTCACCTTGGCTTAGGGATAGTCCCCCAATAAAAGGGTCATGCTAAGTGTGTGTGTGTGTGTGTGTCTCTGTGTGTGTGTGCATGTGCGTGCGCGTGCATGCATGCTTTAAGTGTGTGTGCATATTTGAGTCATATGACTGCATTCTCTGTAGTGTAGTGTGTTATGTGAAGAGTGGTTGTCATGGCCATGGGGAATACGTAGCTTTCTTGTCCTGGATGTCAGTCTGTTTGTCTGGTGATCCTGTTCCCAACCACTGTGCAGTACAGAGCCTCGCATCTAGATGATTTACAGGCTTCTCTGAGCAGCATACAAACCTAAACCTCATGTGAGAGCGGCCCCCACTTTCTCCTCCGGGTTACTACTTTCCGGCCTCCCATGCCCCTTATAGAAATATGCAGAGGGCATTGGGGTCAGCAAATTCATTGCACTGAAGGTGCTAAGCGAGCACGACCTGTTTGATCTCAGTGTGGCGCTTGTCTCTAATAAATTAACCAGCAATCAAGGCTATTTACTTTGGTTTGGGGCTATTTGAGCAGGCATCATTAAATGGCCCAAATTCAAGTATTTATGGGAAAACGTGGGCTTTGTCCTCATTTAGGGGGATTGGAGCTCTTTGTAAAGACTGAAAGTGCAACGCAGGGGTTCTGGTTAGGATTGCTCTTACTCAAGCCTCTGGATGATGAACTTTGAGTAGAAAACCATATTACTTTTTATGATTGCATTGTGGAGCTAGTGTTCATTCACATCAAAGCCATCGGTTCCAATATAAACAAGAAAGTCCGAGTCCTTATTGCAAACAGAAGTCTAAGCGTTATGGCCTCTCAATAAATCCGTCATATTGCAGTCATTAAGGTGTTTCAGTTCAGCTACTATGTCACCATTCAGTCCAGATGCTTGAAGAAATCTTGGAAAGCAGAGCATTAAACACTCCCGATTACCATGGAGTCTGTTATTGTGAAGTATGGGCATACCTGTGGGGGAAACAAAATGGCTATGGTTAAGTAAGGGATAATAGTTTTATTTTAGGACTTGTAGGACATAGTATAATACTGGACTTTAGGTCAAGTCTTAAATAAATTGCGAAGGAATTAGGGACGTTTACCTTCAAATGTCCTCAAAGGTTCCATGTCCCGTAAGGTTAAAGCCTTCTGCGGAGGTTGTCCTTGGATGTTTCTATGGCTTTAAATGAGTCAGATTGCCCCAAACTATAATATGGATACAGTATACAGTAATACCAATACAGTAGTACCACTACCACCACCAGTTTCCTGACTAGATGGTTCCTACTTCCCAGTTCAGCTGGTTCCTCTGATGGTTCTGAGCCGTTGTACTCTAACCATAAGCCCAGGATCAGAGGCCCTGACACACGACTTTTATCGCCTGCTTGCAGGAAGTGAACTGCTTTCATTTGCAGCCAAATCAGCATTGCTGTGGTTTACCGTCAATGGATTTCAGATGGGCTCCTTTCAAAGATGCAGTGAAGCCATCTGTCAACACTCCATTACAGGTGGTCGGGGCGTCTCACAACCCACGTCACACAGCAGCAGCAACATGCAGCCTGGTTCTATGTGTACTGTAATAGTCGCTCAATATGAGCAGGCTTGATCTGTATTGGTGCTCAGGGACTCTTGAGAATCCAGTCCCCATACAGAAAAGCAACAGCTCTGATGTCTCATCATCTGGGCCTGGAGTCTGGCAGAGCTCTCATTTCCTGTCTCTTACGAGAGATCATGGCTGCGTCCCAAATGGCACCCTATTGCCTATATAGTGCACTACTTCTGACCAGAGCCCTGTGGGCCCTGGTCAAAAGTAGTGCAGAATATATAGGGAATAGGATGCCATTCGGGACGTATCCCCGTCTCGGAAAGGATCTGACTCAGGAGCACAGAAAATGACTCTTTTGGCTTCTATGTTAAATCAGGATCCTCCTATCCATTCACCTTTGACCTGGTTTTTAATTGGAGTAATGGGCTACTCGATAAGTGGATAACAAGTCCTACTACAAGCATGCTTAGTAGAGGTAACTAACTAGTGCAGTAAGTCAGTATTTGTACTAGAACCAGTATAAGTCTGTTTTGTTCTGTTTGCATAATGATAAACCATATAGAAATTCAACTGAGCAGGGGGCACTAATTATGACCATATACACTACTAACTAACTGCATTTTGACTGTACTGATTATGACTGTAGGAGAGAGTTGGGTAAGTTGAGCCAAAGGGGTCGGTTGAGCCACTCTTGTTTCTAGGAAACCTTGAGGCTGATATGTAAAGCTTAACAAAGAACAGTGACACTAGCAAGAGCAATGTGCAGGTTTCTCTTTTCTCTTAGGAAACCATACACAAAATGTATAATTTGACCAAATATTTAGGAAGGACTTCTGATTCATGGAGTCTGTGAAGTAATAACCCCCACGGAAAATGAGGTAAGCAAGTTAGATTTTCACCAAGTCAAATGAATTTATTCTAGTGGTTTCCATGATGTTTTTATCTAAAACCAAAGTAGATAATTTAAAGTTATTGTTCTATACATCAGTTGGGTTCTATATAACCTTCAATATGAGGTCCCAAACCTACATGAAAGTGCATCCTTGTAGCTGTGTGGGCTAATAAATTCACAATGTTCGCCTTGGGGTAAGTTGATCCAATGGTTGAACCAATGGCAAGTTTAGCAAATCGAAGTGTTTTTGTCCCAGGCATAATGCAAGGCATTATCGCTGGGATATAGGGTAACAACAGGGCCTGGCCTATGTTAAAAGTGTTTTTTTTAAAGTACAAAGTGTTTGTTAGATGTTAAGCAAGTGTTAGAAGATGCTTACAATTATAACAATTTCTCCAATGCTGATTTCTGATTGTGTTGAATAGCGTTTGGGAAATAAAGATAGACATGGTTTGAAAAAAGTAGTGGTAACATTTCATTCAGTACAGAAATGTGTAGGCGGCTGAACTTACCCTGTCCTCCGGCTCAACTTAACCAGGGTAAGTTGTGCAAAGAGACCACTTTTTTTTTGGACAAGCTATGTTTTCAAAACTGTAAGGTTGAATTTTGATTATTTCCAGGGATACCAAACATCCTGAAATATATGTAGATATCTTTGTTAGAATGAGTACTGTATTTCAATTGACAGAGTGATGCTGAATGTAAATAATAGTAATATCTCAACTTACCCCACTCTCCCCTACTAAAGAACTGCAGTAGTTTCCATTAACCTAATATTTACCGCTAATATGTACCCATAATTGGTGTGTATGCAGTACATGATAAATTGATTGCCAATTAGCTGGTAACCCGATTAACAACACAGCTAACATGAAACATATCCCAACCCCTGAGGCATATAAGAGTACTATATTCTTACCGCAGTTAGGTGCCAATGCAATGTATGATACAGAATTGAACTGCCTTAGTATGTAGCCTACAAGAGCGGGTATGTTTAGCTTTCACAACACCCAAACCCCATATAAGCCTGTCCTGGTGAGGCTTCAGGCTGCTGCAGCATTGTGGTCTCCAGGATGATATGAATCAGGGCTGTCTGAGGGGGTCATCTGTCCAGGAAGAGGCCCTCTGAAGAGACAGCCCTGGTCACTCACAACACAAGGCCCGCAGGCCCTGGGTACCCTTTTCTTTCACCCGCCAGGACACATATTTGCACAGCAATGCACTGTAAAAGATGACTCTGTTGTTCATCTGAACTGCTTTTACTGGTTGGGATGATCGAAAACTATCTTTGGTTTGTTCACCTTATTCTATTCAATTGGTCTGAAGTCAAATCACAAATTTGTCAAGTCAATGTCATTTTTCTAATTTAATGAACGCTTCTACACTGAGCAAAAATAAAACGCAACATGTTAAGTGTTGGTCCCATGTTTCATGAGCTGAAATAAAAGTTCCCAGAAATGTTCCATACGCACAAAAACCTTATTTCTCTCAAATTTGCTCCACAAATTTGTTTACATTCCTGTTAGTGAGCATTTCTCCTTTGCCAAGATAATCCATCCACCTGAAAGGTGTGGCATATCAAGAAGCTGACTAAACAGCATGATCATTACAAAGGCCACTCTGAAATGTTTTGAGGGAGTTTGCAATTGGCATGCTGACTGCAGGAAGGTTCACCAGAGCTGTTGCCAGATAATTGAATGTTCATTTCTCTACCATAAAAGCCTTTTCCAACGTCATTTTAGAGAATTTGGCAGTACGTCCACCTGCCCTCACAACTGCAGATCACGTGTATAGCGTCGTGTGGGCGAGTAGTTTGCTGATGTCAACGTTGTGAACAGAGTGCCCCATGATTGAGGTGGGGTTATGGTATGGGCAGGCATAAGCTATGGAAAACGAACACCATTGCATTTTATCAATGGCAATTTGAATGCACAAAAATACCGTGACGAGATCCTGAGAGCCATTGTGAGGCCCATTTTTCTTATCGGTGAACAGCAGATGCATATACTCACAGTCATATGAAATCTATAGATTAGGGCTTAATGAAATTATTTCAATTGACTGATTTCCTCATAATGAACTGTAACTCAGTAAAATCCATGAAATTGTTGCATGTTGCGTTGATATTTTTTGTTCAGTATCAATTGCTTTCAACACCTCGTGTGCATTGAATAGCAGTGGGGGCAATGCAGTGGCAGCAGTGGCAGCAGTCAGAAGACTTGGAGGCGTGGCTTGTTGGGGATGTGGTTTCTGTAATTATTTTCTCCCACCCGTGAGAGTGAATGTCTTTGTTAAAATTGTGAGAATTGACCTACAGTGTCTTCAGAAAGCATTCAAACCCTTTGACATTTTGTTACGTTACAGCCTTATGTTAAAATGGATTAAATAGTTTTTTTCCCTCAATGGTTTTTGCTCTGAAATGTACTGTCAACTGTCAGACCTTATATAGACAGGTCTGTGCCTTTCCAAATCATGTCCAATCAATTAAATTACCACAGGTTGACTCCAATCAAGTTGTAGAAACATCTCAAGTTTAATCAACGGAAACATGATGCACCTGAGCGCAATTCCAAGTCTTATAGCAAAGGGTCTGAATACTATTGTAAAGAAGGTATTGATGTTTTTTGCATTTTTAATACATTTGCAAAACATTTCTTAAAACCTGTTTTTGCCTTGTCATTATGGGTTATTGTGTGTAGATTGATGAGGAAAACATTTAATTTAATAAATTTTAGAATTTGGCTGTAATGTAACAAAATGTGGAAATGGGGAAGGGGTCTGAATACTTTCCGAATGCACTGTATATGGATAGGGCTAAATTGAAATGTTTCTTGGAGAATAAATATGAAAAGCATATGTATAACCATGTTATAAATCAAAAGGGAACAGTTTGGGGATCAGGAGAAAATGATTATAGGGGAGGACAGTTGATCTTGTTGATTTTATTTATTTATTTATTTGCATTTGACATTAAGTGTACTTTTCACCGCATTTGTTGGTAACGAAATCTGAAAATACTCTGGATACATTCAGTAACACGATAACAAAATACTCATGGGAAATTTGGGGTAAGTGCAATATAAAACAAACAAAAAATGACTTATAGTTGTTTTCTCTGGAACACATCCCCGCCATCGAACAATTACTGTTGTTATTTAAACATTACAAAAACAGTCCATTATTAATTGTAATCTGGTCAGGTGTGCCACATTTGTGAAAGCGTGTTCTATTGCCAACATGGCTGGCTAAGTTACAAAATGCATTATTACATTGGTAGGCTTTCACAAAGCAATTCAGAGAAGCAGATCACCATTTTGGTGATCACATAGAATAGTCACGAGTGCATTCAGATGTGTACCCCAACAAACGTCTTCACAATAACACAAACATAGGCTCATTCTGTTCAGAACAACCCAGTGTAATGACGCCATGTCATCTTGTAACTGTACATCAAACATAGTGATCATTAACCTTAACACTGTCTATTACAGTTGCAAGAAAAAGTATGTGAACCTTTTAGAGTTACTTGGATTTCTGCATAAATTAGTCATCAAATTTGATCTGATCTTCATCTAAGTCACAACAATAGACAGACATTGTGTGCTTGTCTATATTGAATACATCATTTCAGCATTCACAGTGTAGGTTGGAAAAATTATGTGAACCCCTAGGCTAATGACTTCTCCAATAGATAATTGGAGTCAGGAGTCAGCTAACCTGGAGTCCCATCAATGAGACGAGATTGGAGATGTTGGTTAGAGCTGCCTTGCCCTAAAAAAAAACAAATTTTGCGTTTGCTATTCACAAGAATCATTGCCTGGTGTGGACCATGCCTTGAGCAAAATAGATCTCAGGAGACCTAAGATAAAGAATTGTTGACTTGCATAAAGCTGGAAAAGGTTATACAAATGTATACAAATGTTTGTTTTTTTCAATTGAGGAAACTTAACTCATTCATTTGTAACCATTTGAAGTAATTTATTTTTAGGTTGATCCAAATAGTCATTTTTTACATTTTTTTTGTGTCTCTCTCTCTCCCCCCTCTCCCCCACCCCTGGGAGCTGCTGTTTGTCTGTTGTTGTGGTTGTGCTCTGGGACAAAGTGCGGTTAATCGGGTCAGACAAATGATTTACAGAAGTCATGAAGGACTCTGCTTTAAACAGAACACCACAAGGACTGGAACGTGAGAAAGAGGAATGTGTATCTACCAGGTGGTAATGTGTAGTGTGTATGTGTGTGCGGGTGCGTGTGTGCTAGCGTGCGTGTGTGCATTTGTATGCTTGTGATTGTGCAAAAGAGAGCGCAAGTTTATATTTTGTTATGCTGGTGATGTCTTAATATACTGTACATGTTATGTCCATAAATGTCTTTGAGTGTGCATGCAACTGTATCTAAAAGAGAGTGGTGGTGATATGTCTATGTCAGAAGGTTCAAGGGGATCACTTCCTAAAAATAAGGAAAAGACAGGGACACAGGGCTTCTTGCATTTGCTGGATAGCTTGATAACTCGGGACACATCTGTCCGAGTTCACACACATGGAGATTTATGAAGCTGTTTGTGGGGAATGTTGAGCTCGCCCGACATTAAACTCACAGTGACAATGTTTGCTGCTGTGTTAAAGAAATTATTTGAGCACTGTGATTTTA
This sequence comes from Oncorhynchus masou masou, assembly GCF_036934945.1. Taxonomy (NCBI): domain Eukaryota; kingdom Metazoa; phylum Chordata; class Actinopteri; order Salmoniformes; family Salmonidae; genus Oncorhynchus; species Oncorhynchus masou. The sequence continues at coordinate 27,008,419 of NC_088239.1, forward strand.
ATGACGTTCTAAAGGACACCGTTCGAGACAGTTAACGCTGTGTTGTCCAGCTGATCAGTATCCGCTAACACACGTAAACAACCTTTTAGCTGGGGGTCAAAAGTTCAGGAAACCGACCTCTGCCAAGCCTCCTTGCAGATGCACATGGATGAAAAGTCAAAGCAGCTGCTGACCGCCATGACACACAAGGGGCACTTTGGGTACTGTTGTCTACCGTTGGAATCATAAGTGCACCAGCCTGTTCCAGATGACGATGGACCAGATCTTGGGTGCATTGCCAGGAGTACAATGCTATCTGGATGACATCCTCATTATTGGGAAAGACAAAGAGGACCATCTCCAGAACTTGGATGAGACCTTACAGAGATTGAAGGACTACGGACTGTGAGTTCTTAAGGACAAATGTGCATTCTTCCAATCATCTGTTGAATACCTTGGACACGTCATCGCCACTATGGGCTTCCACAAGGCTCCGTCTAAGGTCGAGGCTATATTGGAAACCTCAGCTCCTCAGAATGTGAGCCAACTTCTTTCTTTCCTGGGGTTACTGAATTACTAAAGACACTTTATCCCGGGCTGAAGCCAAAGTTGAAGCCGCTGCATCAGTTGCTTTGTCAAGATAAAACATAGAAATGGACAGAACAATGTGATGAGGCATTCGGGAAAATCAAGGAAACACTCCTGAAATCTGAGGCACTGACACACTTCGACGTTATTGCCCCATCCAACTAGCTTGTGATGCTAGTCCATATGGTGTGGGAGCAGTCGTGTCCCATATCATGTATTCCGGTGAAGAGAAGCCGATCGCATCCGCATCGAGGACATTGAACAACACAGAAAGTAACCATGCACAGATAGAACGAGAAGCCCTAGGCATTTGTTTTTAGTACGTAAGTACGTAAGTTTCACCAGTATCTGCACAGCAGGAAGTTCATCCTTCTTACAGATCATTGTCCGTTGACGAGCATCTTTGGACCGCATACTGAGATTCAGTCACTTGCTGCAAGCAGAATGCAAAGGTGGGTTTGGTTGTTGTCAGCACGCACCTATGCGATCCAATACCGCAAGTCAGAACTACACTGCAACGCAGATGGACATTCCAGGTTACCACTACCTGTGGTCAAGCCGGGGGTCACGCCAATTGACATCTTCTACCTCAGACAGGTGGAAAACGCACCAGTCACCTCAACATAAGCGTTGATGGACATCATCAAATGTAGAGCCGTAGGAGATGCTCCGGGAACTGAAATCGAAATCAGAAGAACTGAGCTGAGTACAGTCCGGGTGTCTGCTGTGTGGGAGGAGAGTTATTATTTTGCCTTCGCTGAGGAAACCAGTGTTGTAACAGCAACACTCAGGTCATTGTGGAATGGTTCGTGTGAAGGAAATCGCACAAAGCTACTTCTGGTGGCCTGGATTTGGTAGAAACATTGAGGAGAAAGCAAACACATGTTCCTCATGTCAGAGGTTCGCAACGTACCTCAACTTGCACCTCTTCATCCATGGGATTGGCCGGAAGAGGCATGGCAACGCATTCACGTCATATCTCTTACTGTTGAGTAAAGCCACACTGACAGAACTGTTACTGGGTGACACTGACCCAGCAGTTGTCAACTCGGGGCTCACAATCACCTTCTCAGGACATCGACTCAGCCGCACCCACACAAGTACATGACTGTGGCACAAGCTACTCACATGCCTACACCTGTGTCATCGCCAGTGTAGAGACATTGTTGTCGAGAGTCAGGTTGTCCACCTACGAGAGAAATGTGGGCACCAAGACTCTTGGACTTGTAAGGTTGTTCATAATTGTTGTTCATAATTTGGGACAATTCAAGTAAGTGGGGAGGGGATGTGGTGTTTAGAGCTCGCCAGTTTGTAGTCCTTAAAACCATAAATGAGTGACCTCTGGTTCGTTCAGACATTCCTATGGGGGAAATTAATGGAGAAAGACTGGGGTTTTGGGATAAACACAGAAAATTAAGTCTGAGGTTAACATAGGCTTAGGAGATCATACGTTTTTTTAATATTAGATAATATCAGTCAGTTAACATGACCTTTATGGATTATGAAGACTATGTGCTTTATGTGCTTCAAAATTCACAAAAAGTGACGTTAGCTGAAGAGGTTCTTATAGAATAAAACATATAAGATCTCCTAAGCCTGTGTTTACCACACACCTTATTTTCTACTTTCATCCCAAAACCCTCCAAAAACCCCATTCATTTCCCCAAAGGCTTTGGCCAATGAGCCATGGCGGAGTTAGTGCCTACAAAAAGATGCCATTACTATTGCTCTCTATTGGGGTTGTCCCGCAGAGCATCATGGAAGTTGTACATTGAGATGCGTATGTTCTGTATATGGTGCCTTCGAAAGTATTCAGACCCCTTGTCATTTTCCACATTTTGTTTCATTACAGCCCTAATCTAAAACGTTTTTTTTTATCCTTAGCAATCTACACAAAATACCCCATAATGACAAAGTGAAAACAGGTTTTTAGAACTTTTTGCTAACTGATTAAAAATAAAAAACAGAAATACCTTATTTACATAAGTATTCAGACCCTTTGCTATGATACTCGAAATTGAGTTCAGGTGCATCCTGTTTCCATTGATCAACCTTGAGATGTTTCTTCAACTTGATTGGAGTCCACCTGTGGTAAATTCAATTGATTTGGAAATGATTTGGAAAAGCCACACACCTGTCTATATAAGGTTCCACAGTTGACAGTGCATGTCAGAGCAAAAATCAAGCCATGAAGTCAAAGGAATTGTCCGTAGAGCTCTGAGACAGGATTGTGTCGAGGAACAGATCTGAGGAAGGGTGACAAAAAATTCTGCAGCATTGAAGGTCACCAAGAACACAGTGGCCTCCATCATTATTTAATGGAAGAAGTTTGAAACCACCAAGACTTTTCCTAGAGCTAGACGCCCGGCCAAACTGAGCAATCGGGGGAGAAGGGCCTTTGTCAGGGAGGTGACCAAGAACCTGATGGTCACTCTGACAGAGTTCCTCTGTGGGAATGGGAAAACTTTCCAGAAGGACAACCATCTCTGCAGCACTCCACCAATCAGGCATTTCAGGGAGAGTGGCCAGATGGAAGCCACTCCTCGGTGAAAGGCACATGACAGCCCACTTGTTATTTGCCGAAAGGCTCCTAAAGACTCTCAGGCCATGAGAAACAAGATTCTCTGGTCTGATGAAACCAAGATTGAGCTCTTTGGCCTGAATGCCAAGTGTCAATTCTGGAGGAAACCTGGAACCATGCCTAGGGTGAAGCATGGTGGTGGCAGCATCATGGTGTGGGGATGTTTTTCAACGGCAGGGACTGAGAGACTAGTCAGGATCGAGGCAAAGATGAATGGAGCAAAGTACAGAGAGATCCTTGATGAAAACCTTCTCCAGAGCTCAGACTTGGGCGAAGGTTCACCACCCAACAGGACAACGACCTTAAGCACACAGACAAGACAACGCAGGTGTGGCTTCGGGACAAGTCTCTGAATGTCCTTGAGTGGCCCAGCCAGAGCCTGGACTTGAACCCGATCAGACATCACTGGAGAGACCTGAAAATAGCTGTGCAGCAATGCTCCCCATCCAACCTGACAGAGCTTGAGAGGATCTGCAGAGAAAAATGGGGAGAAAATACAGATGTACCAAATACAGATGTACCAAGCTTGTAGCGTCATACCCAAGAAGACTCAAGGCTATATTCTCTCCCAAAGATGCTTCAAGAAAGTACTGAATAAAGGTTCTGAGTACTTATGTAAATGTGATATTTCTGTTTTTATTATTTATAAATTAGCAAACATTTCTAAAATCCTGTTTTTCCGTGAGTCATTACGGGGTATTGTGTGTAGATTTTGATGAGGGAAAGAAACAATTTAATCCATTTTAGTGTAAGGCTGTAACCTAACAAAATGTGTAAAGAGTCAAGGGGTCTGAATACTTTCCGAAGGCACTGCAAATGGTTGAACTGATTCCCGTCTCATCGTTATTGAATTGTTATAACGACGTGGTTATGAAACCCACGTGACATAACACTATCCACATGTAACTCCACATGTAACACCACTCACATTGCATGCTGATGAAAGTCAAATGAATAGCTACTGTACTGTTATGAAGTTATTCTGCTATAATAATACACTTATAATAATACGCTGCACCTGAGGAGGGGTGAGGTCATTCATATCCACGTTGATGGTTCACCAAGCCAGCCAAGTGTGGAATGAAATGTGGATGGACAGCCAATTGTGTTGAAATTGAAAAACACACTTCTATGTTAAATATAGGACTTCAACATGGGCAGTAAGGCAGCTGCAGTTTCATGGCACTGATGATAATCTAATATGAGCAGAAGTTATGCCAGTGTCACGCCATACTAAAAACATTCTGACATCCATAGATCATTGTATGGCTTTCAATGGCTATAGGTAGATTTAGCCTGATTGACTCCTTCAAAACAGTTCGAATGTATGGCGTGGCTCCTCAATTCAGCTTTCAGACTTGAACTTGAGGCTCTTCATGTGGCCTTTTGAAGCATAGGATAAGAAGAGAGAGACTGGGGGTTTATAGAAGGGCCTGCTGGGCCCCTGTGCAAGGTCACAGTGTGTCCCTCCCGTCCTGCCTCATGTTGAGGGGTCCCGCGCAGGGTGCTGACGGGGGAATGACATCACCAGGGGGGCTTTTGTCCCTTTTTTTTTTGACTGTTGGAATTTGCACACAAAGGCTGTGTGATGCTCTATCTCCACATCTGAGTGGACACAGCACTTTTGAAAAGCCCTAACAAGATTAAACCAACGGGCAATCAGCTGTCAGTCCACACACACAGTACTGAGAACTAGCTACTGAGAATCCCATAGAAACTAAAGCCTACTGCCCAAACCACCTCCCAAAGCCACCTCCCATCTCCCACACCCACACGCAACACCCGATCTAGGGATGTGTACACAATAATTCTGGTGACTCTTCCACTTCAGGACATGTTGTTATTGATTGTCATTGGTAATAGACATTTTCCTTTCTGTTGGGTTGGAAGAGCACTTCTCCTATAGTGTGATTTGTCTGTGTCTTACTGTGTTTCCATCCCTGTCTGTGTTCTACTGTCTTAATATCCTGTAATATGTGTGTGCCTGTGTTCCCCTCTCTGCTAAGGGTATGGTTTCCTGTAGCACCCCTAGGTGCATAGCTATCCCATTGCATCACTGGCAAGCAGCCCAGTCTCTGAGCATGCTGCTGTGGGGACACAAATCAAGGTCATGCTAGAGGAATCAACCAATCCTCTTTAATTTCAAAGAATCTCTCTCCTGTCCTGTCCTGTCCTGTCCCAGTACACTTGACCTTTGTAGACGTCTTTATAAATAGATGGCTGGTAGGTGGTTTGGTAGAAGGTTGGCCCGTGTTGCTCAACTCGAAAAGTTGACCTTTCTCTGCAATCCAGCATGCCGCCGAGAAAGAAAATAGTTTTCAAATGATGTCGCTCAAGTTCACTTTCTCTGAATTTAAACTTTCAGAAACGGTGTACATGAGCTTCATGTTCTTAGAAAAACATGCTGATGTGTTAACCCTCGTTTCATGTGTAGGTTGTGCAACTTCTGTCTTGCAACGCCACTAAGAATTTCCAGAGGAAAATCATGAAGTTACTCCTGGAATGAAGCTTTTGCATATCCAGTTAGAAGAGTCCCAGGTTCTTTCTTTTGGCCTACAGTGACACCCCCGTGATCATTGTGATCCTCACTTCATGAGTATTACCCCAAAATATAATGTTTATTGGGGGAACACTGTACTGTATGCTTACACAGATTTGCACAACATCTGATAAGAATGACTGTCTGTTGTCTGAAATGATATTTCACAATGGGTGACATGGAGTGAATGTTCCTATGCTGTTTGAAGTATAATGCATTTGAGATACACCACATGACCAAAAGTATGTGGACACCTGCTCGTCGAACATCTCATTCCAAAAGCATGGGCATTTATATGGAGTTGGTCCCCCTTTGCTGCCCAAACAGCAAAACAGCCTCCACTCTTCTGGGAAGGCTTTCCACCAGATGTTAGAACATTGCTGTGGGGACTTGCTTCCATTCAGCCACAAGAGCATGAGTGAGGTCGGGCACATCACTCCAGAGAACGTGTTTTCACTGCTCCACAGTCCAATGGCAGCAAGAGCTCTGAGCTCTTCAGTAAGGCCATTCTAATGCCAATGTTTGTCTATGGAGATTACATTGCTGTACACAAGATCTGATAAGAATGGCCGTTTCTGTTTTCTGAAACTATATTTCACAATGGGTGACATGTAGGGAATTTTCCAATGCTGTTTGCCGTGTAATGAATTTGAGATACACTACATGACAAAAGTATGCGGACACCTGCTTGTCGAACATCTCATTCCAAACTCATGGGCGTTAATATGGAATTAGTCCCACCTTTGCTGCCCAAACAGCCTCCACTCTTCTGGGAAGGCTTTCCACCAGATATTAAAACATTGCTGTGGGGACTTGCTTCCATTCAGCCACAAGAGCATTAGTGAGGTCAGGCACTGATGTTGGGCAGTTAGGCCTGGCTTGCAGACGGCTTTCCAAATCATCTTAAAGGTGTTCGATAGGGTTGAGGTCAGAGCTCTGTGCAGGCCAGTCAGGTTCTTCCACACCGATCTCTACAAACCATTTCTGTATGGACAGGAAAGGGCCTTCCCCAAACTGTTGCATCAAAGTGGGGCGGCAGGGTAGCCTAGTGGTTAGAGTGTTGGACTGGTAACCGAAAGGTTGCAAGATGACAAGGTAAAAATCTGTCGTTCTGCCCCTGAACAGTCAGTTAACCCACTGTTCCTAGGCTGTCATTGAAGATAAGAATTTGTTCTTAACTGACTTGCCTAGTTAAATAAAAGTAAAATAAAAAATAAAAAGTTGGAAGCACAGAATTGTCTAGAATGTCATTGTGTTCTGCAGCGTTAAGATTTCCCTTTACTGGAACTACGATGCCTAACCTGAACCATGAAAAACAGCCCAAGACCATTATTCCTCCTCCACCAAACTTTACAGTTGGCAGTATGCATTGGAGCAGTTAGCGTTCCTCTGGCATCTGCCTAATTCAGATTCGCCCGTCGGACTGCCAGATAGCGAAGCGTAATTCATCACTCCAGAGAACGTGTTTTCACTGCTCCACAGTCCAATGGCGGCAAGCTTTACATCACATGATATTGTGATTACATTGCTGTACACAAGATCTGATAAGAATGACCGTTTCTGAAACTATATTTCACAATGGGTGACATGTAGGTAATTGTCCTATGCTGTTAGAAGTATAATAAATTGGAGATACAAATTGAGATGTATTTGTATTTATTTATAGAGGCCCTGATCATGTAACATCTTTGTGTTTTAATTTGTATGTCTAGAACAGTTGGGGGGGGGGGGGGGGGGCAAAACCCTCGAAGAAGGAACACAGGTTTTTAGCCATAAGTGTGTTTGAATTCTCTTAATGAAATGAGTCTGAAAGAGCAGGATGTCGTCACAGCTATTCAACATTAATTTGCTTCCAGACGACCTGCTCTGTACGACCTGCGTTGTGTGTGTGCGGTGACCGTAAACATCTCCAGATCTGACATGTGGATGTGTTTACATGTGTACTCAATAGACTGAAAGATCATCTTCAATGAAACGTTAAAAGAAGGACAATACAACTAGAATGACTCCGGCTTTTCTCATCTTCAAACACTGATATGATGTCTTTTAAGGATCTTTCAAGAAGATGCATTTGATACGAATCTTAATACGAATCTGATCACCACTGGATGAAGTTGTGAAGTGTCTTGAATCATGTTATGTCTCCAGTGAACTAGGTTATAGGGAATCATTTATACGGTAATATGTACAGTGAATTTTTATCTTGGCAGACGACAGATTGTTTTTGTTTCCGTACAATGACATTTTATTTAATGATACAGTATTTTCCAATGTCTGGATTTTTTGGGGGGGGCAATTTGCAATATAACATATTGCTATACTTCGCAAACGTCTGTATTATTGGATTGGGTAATTTACTAAGTTTTCATTACAATCCATGAAGACCTCTAGTGATTAGGGATATGAAGTCAACTCTGACAGGACTTGACATGCAATATTTGGGCAGTACCTCTTCCCTTCATTGAGACCTGTGTCATCATATTAAACAGAGAATCTGACGTGAAGCCTTTAATGAGACAGGGCAAACAATAGGGGACTAAATAAGTCAGATCAGTTCCTTAATGGCCATCAAAGCCCTTCATTCATAAGACAAGGGAGTTATAGTGCTTTCAATAAGGGCTGTATTAGACAGCTTCTGACATCTTTCATATTTTGCTCTAATGTGGGGTTGTACTCAATTGACTGACCACCATCACTTGCTCCTGTATATGTATTTCTCTACTGTGCGTTTATTGGTTTAATAAGCATATTCTTTTTTTTAAAGTACGCTACTCGCTGAGTAGGCTGTATTTCAAATAGTGCCGATCATTTCTGATCTTAAATGGCACATACGTCACTTAAAGAAGTTGAACTCCAGATGATCTAATGAGCACATGTCTGCGTAAGATTTGCTTAGAGAAGACAAAGGGGGGTCCGGAATGATCGGATCCTTTGATAAAGATGAGGGGAAAAAATGAATAATACAAGTACTTTGCTATATTGTACGCTTGAATTGAAGAGGGAAGTCAACAAACACAGATTACGCATATCAAGGGTCTGGAAAGATCCTGCATGGAGGAATGGTCTTGCCAACGTGTTCTCCAAGTCATAAAACATCTGAGAAAAAGGCTCACTGTCCTCGTAAAGAGGAGGGTGGAGGAGTATTAAAACAGGGAATCCAATCATTCTGACCCCTATCTTTTTTTTAGAATTTGTTTTTGTGTTACCTGTTGAACAAAACCTCTTTCTCTGAGCAATCGTATTAGTATAAAATAATATCATATATTTAAAAAAAATGTAACATACAATATAGCTCAGCATTTGTATTATATATTTTATAACAGTCTTTTTTTGCTCATCTTTATCAAGGGATCCAGTAATTCCAGACCCCACTGTATATCAAAGTATGGATGCATCCTCTTCTCCTCTTCCCCCTTCTCCTACCCCAATAAAACCCCATGCGCCCTGGTTAGGGTGTGTCATGGCCCCTGGTTCAGAGGTGAGGAGAGGATCAGCAGCAGCCTTGTAAATTAGACCACACTAATTGTTCTTCAGCCCACCTCAATTACAGGCATTCCAGGCCAAGCCCTGATCATCCCCAGCAGGGGTGTAGGCTTGGCCCTAATTGATGTGCTCTGTCCAGACGCATGGCAAATGGCTCAACAAAACACAAAAGACAATGCCCAAGGACAGTCAGCCCTTCACCCCTCTGAGGGGCCAAAATGTGGTGTGTGGTGCCTGGACACCAACCTCTCCCTCAATGAGTGAGCAAGACAAAAGAGCTGATCTTTTACTACAGGAAAAGGTGGCCAAACAAGTCCCCTGTAGTGGAGCGGGTCGAGAGTTTCAGGTTTCAAGTTCCTTGGTGTCCACATCACCAACGGGCTATCATGGTCCAAACACTCCAAGACAGTTGTGAAGAGGGTAGGAATAAAAAGATTTGGCATGGGTCCCCAGATCCTCAGAAAGTTCTAAAGCTGCACCATCGAGAGCATCCTGACCGATTGCATCACCACCTGGTATGGCAACTGCTCGGCATCTGACCATTTGGCGCTACAGAGGGTCGTGCGTACGGCCCAGTACATCACTGGGGCCAAGCCTCCTGCCATCCAGGACCTATATACTAGGCGGTATCAGAGGAAAACCCCCAAAATTGTCAAAGACCCTAGTCACCCAAGTCATAGACTGTTCTCTCTGCTACCGCAAGGCAATTGGTCCCGGAGCGCCAAGTCTAGGACCAAAAGGCTCCTTAATAGCTTCTACCCCCAAGCCATAAGACTGCTGATCAATTAATCAAATGGCCACTGGACTATTTACATTGACAGCCCCACCCCCCACCATTACTTTTTTACACTGCCGCTACGCTGTTTATTAACTAAATTATATTTTATTATCACTTCACCCCTACCTACATGTAAAAATGACCTTAACTGACCTGTACCCCTGCACATTGACTCAGGTCCCCCTGTATACAGCCTCATCATTGTTATTTCATTGTCTTACTTTTTATACATTTTAACTTTAGTTTATTTGGTAAATATTTTCTTAACTCTTTCTTGAACTGCGCTGTTGGTTAAGGGCTTGTAAGTAAGCATTTCACGGTGAGGTTTACACATGTTGTATTCGGCACGTGACAAAGTTTGATTTGAAAATGTATCTCTTTCTAGTGTCCAGAGGACTGACTATCAAATGTGTAATAGAGAAATACTATATTACCCATGTTTGGTATCTATCTGAGACGTCTTCCCTGTGTGTGTACAGGGTGAACTCTAAATTATTCACATTGGTGTCACCCCCCCCCCCCCCCACACACACACACACATACACACAAGCCTTTAGATGCCGTGACACCCTGTGGAGATTGGGCCTGGGTGATCGGGTTACTGTAAACTTGATATAGTTTGATTGGTGGTTGGTTTTAGTTGGGAAGACTTACACCTTCACATATTATAAATGGAATGAAATCCCTTTGTTCTGTCTCCTGCATCCGGTGCATGGAGAATGGTTGATGTTTTCTCATTTCCCAGGCTTCTAAGCCTCTGGCCCAGTGGGCACCTATTTTTTCATTCTTTAGCTTAAGATTTGTATGCCAAGCCTGTGTATGCTGTGTTAACGTCAGTATTGCCTTGTAACTTAAGCTTTATGCCTCGTATATGAATCCAATTCTTTTACAAAGTTATTAAATAATACTTGCTTTGATATTCGCTTTTCATGACCATTTCTTGATCTTAGTCAGCTAAACGCAAAATACTTGATCGCACGTGGCTTTACTATAATATCAGATAGTCAGGTTTATCAAATGTGGATTGTTTCATATTATTTATCACTACAGGGGTATGACACCAGCCGTGGAGGGGGGGCCGCCTGGGTTATAAAAGGAAAATTCAATTATGTATGCTACGGCGCGCTGAACACAAAAGACACTTTGTGATTTAATTAACAAACAAAGCTCATAAAGGGCGGTGCATGTACAGTAGGGTTAGAATGGAGGCAAGTCTTAAGTCTTTTTGACAGACTTCCTGTTTACTCGTAGTTTACAGTGTACACAATCCAACCCAGATCTGGCATAGATTGTGTGATTGGTATTGTTGGGGGGGGGGGGGGCAATTTAGGACACGTGGGCTTCCAAATGTTCACTTTGGGTTAGATTCTATCAGATCTGTGCGAGCCTACACCCGTGCCTACACCCTACACCCGTTATTGTCACGTGTCAAATCCACAAACGTCTCCTTCCGTTAGTTTATCGCGGTCACTGGATGGAGCGAAACCATTGGATGCAGCGAAACCACCCAAATTTATAATGGACGAAGTTCATGCAGCCGCGTTACAAATTTCAAACACTCGAACGCTTGATGTTCTATTGCCTACGCCTCGATTAGACTGATAGGCTATACATTCCCCCATCCAAATGAACGTGAAAGCATGCATTATCCTACACCTTCTATCACCGTTTTGATCTTCTAATGTGGTACGGATAATAAGGAAGAGAGTGGTTGGTGACACAAGAGCAACCGCTCACCTATTGGTCAGCTCATACCTCCAACACTGCCAAAACATCCACTTTGCGGCGGATGTCTGCCAATGCGGGTTAATGTTCCATCGAGCCCCCAGGTCATTCAGTAGTGGCTAAAGATGGAGACAGGACAACAATGGTCCCTCAGAGAGAGGTATACTGTATACAGTGATCTGTATACAGTGTATAGTACAATGTATAGTAAAATGTCTACATGGATTGATGACATGCTCTCATCACTCTAAGTGTAACAGATGCACGCTGCTTACTTAGTGAGTGCCACATCCTACTGATTCGGCTCATACCGACGCTCAAACTCAGGACCTCTGCTTTGCAAACACACATGACCGCCCTCCTGAAGTGTATTACCAGTCACACCACGGAAAAGCCAGCTATTCGGCAGCGCAAGTGGGGACACTTCAGACTGAGGGGTGAGTTTCACACTTCCCCATGTGCTGCATCAGGGCCTCCATAGTTCAGAGACACTTTGGATTGGTTCTGAGGAAACTCTCAACTTTGATTGGCTGTCTGGCGGCCTGCTTTGCATCATTAATCACTGAACCTCCAGATTCATTATTCTTTCAAAACCTTAATCAATAGGGATTTGCATCAGTGAAGCTACTCCGCTATGGAGCTTTGATGCTTCCAGAGGTGGAACAAGCCCCAGGTTATAATGCTATCTATTGGCTGGGTGCTAAAGCCCTTCTGTTTCACCAGGGACAAGGTGATTCGCATGCTTATTGCTGGTTTACAGGTCAGGAGATACTCCACATCTTCCCGCTGATGCTGCCTGTTGGGTTTAGCCGCTAGCAGCAGGCTGATTGGTCGACAGAGTGTGCGTATCCCCTGGAGATGAGTTTCAATGGAGACGTTTCGATCAGATAAATCCTAATGCCAATGTGTTGAAGCTGCGGACTACGTTTCTCTTTCTCTCTCATGCCGGGAGCAAAGGCCATTGGAGTAACAAGACTCACATTACGAGACATCAGACGCACGCAAGGATTACAGCTTGCGGTGCATCCTTACATTTTCAAGTCACGTTTTCTATGCCGAGAAGTGACATCAATCTATCTCACACTTAGACGTTATGTCAGAGGTGCTCCCTGTGCCCGCATTTTTTCTCTCCCTTTAAGTGGATGAGACTGAATACCAGTCCAGTGGATGTGAGTGTCATCCCCATGGACGGAGGCTCAAACACACTGTAGATGCTTTGTTGACCCTGGGCCATGTAGAGATGCAGTCAGGAAGCAGTCTGGCCACAGAAGTGCTCTGACTTTGGCGTAATACACATCCAGTCAGCTGCATTCCTCATCCCTGGCCTGTCCACACTCTGTCTGAGCAAGGTTTGGGCTGCCTGCAGAATAAAGAAAGTTATAGAATATCGTCCAGCAAGCACGTCCGTGCAGTGTGGAATGCCTATTTTTGGTTGGACGGATGCATTTTCCCGGGTGAAAAAAAAAAGAAGAAACTCAGGAGAGAGTCACAGACAGCTGTGGAGCGTAGCTTTAAAGGGCTCTGAAACATGTGGCCGCCTCCTTTGGCATGCAATAAAACAGGCTATTTGGGTCTACGTAATTACAGTCTAGACATGCTTCTGCTACTGCACACCAAGAGTCTGTAGAACACCATCCGAATCCGAAAAAAGAAGACCGCACACAACCGCGCTTGGACAGAGACAATATGAACTCCGACTCGGTGAGACTCGTCACTGAGTCTTTCACTGTGCTTATGGGAAAGAACCGTCAACTCCTTAAATGGTAGAACCTCAAAAACATTTTTTGATATGCAGCATGCCGCATTCTGTGGCTGTCAGTGGTATGTCTGTATACAGATGAAGAAGCTCCAGCTGTGACCATATTTCATGTGAAGGTCATAAATCTTCAGAACTAGCAAACCCATTTGCCTTTTGTGGTATTGTGGCGTGGGGAAGTCAGATATAGGCCAAACTTGTACTCTTACTCATACCCTTAAAGGTCTTCTACAGGAAAATCAAGCTTGTGGAAATGAAATGTGTCAAGGAATTGTACTTCCTCATGAAGAGACTTTTTGAAGTTGCCTTCAATCTTGGTCAAATTTCACATGAGAGGGTTTGAAACATCGAAGAGCTCCAGCCGCATCACTCAAATGTTCGGCACTGATATAGCGATGATATCCACCTCTGCAATAGCTTCACATATATTCTGATGTCTATTGATCAGGAACAGTCATCAGTCAAGCATTTTATTTCATCATATAACAGAGGCAATAATATCCACTGAAAATATCATGCCTAAACGAATCCTGTATTGAATAGCTGAAAACGGCATATGAAGTTTAACATGGTTATATGATTATCAGCTCAATCAAAAATAATATTCCAACAATGACACAGCCATCCAACAAGGAACTATTAAGAGTTGGCAGGTCTAAATGAGTCTCTGTTAAGTTTCAGTGGCAAATGGTGGTAATATAATCTTAGTGCAGACACTCAAGTAAATGCTTAAACACCGTCCTCATTTCCACAGATGGCAGTGCAACCAGAGGTACTGTACAGTGTGGTATGAATATGTCAGCTCAGAGCTGTATTTATAAAACATCTCAGATTAGGAGCGCTGATCTAAGATCAGTTTTCTATTTTAGATCATAATGAATAAGATTGTATGGACAGGGGGTGGGACCTGATCCTAGATCAGCACTCGTATACTCTGAGACGCTTTATTAATAAAGGCCCTGATAACATCAAGTTCATGGAGTTGTTCAGTGGATCTCTCATAGATAAAGCCTAGTACCTCTGTGGAATGACATCCAACACTAATGGCTCGATTCAATCTGTAGCGCTGAAGAGCTAGGCTACAGCGTGATAGAAATGCAATCTTTCCGTGTTAGCGGGAATTGCATTCACGGGTAATGCTGCATATGTCGGCTCAATCGGAAGTTACGTTTAAATTGCAATCGTGCTTTAGCGCTGAACTTCAGCAATGCAGATTGAATCGAGCCCTTATTCAACCACTGTAATTCTGTAAACATGGGACTAAGTCTCACTATGAATTCTAGGACTTTTCATAACACTAGCATGACACAATCATAGCTCTCTCCCCTTGTCTCACAAGCCTTCAAAAATGTGTCTTTTGTCAACATTCATCATATTAACATTCATCCCTGGAAGAAGGTTCAATAGCGAACATCAATTAAAAGTGTATCTATTATGGTTTGTGAATGGCCCTTCATCATCTTGGGAGATCAGATGGGCCTTAGCTATATGAGGGAAGCAACGGCATCCTGTTGGACAGCCATTTATAAAAGACAATGTCCATCAATCAAAGTGTCCCCGAGGGGAGATCTGAAAGGCTTGACATTTGGCAAAACAGTAATCTGACTCATCCCTATCTCGGAGAGGCCACATCGTCCCCTGTGCGTCTCTTCTCAGCGGGAGGCTTTAGATTGTGACCATGGATTCCTACGTCAAAGTGGGATTGTGTACGGAGCTACGGAATAGTCCCCTCACTGAAGGACCCCGAAGGAAGAGGCCTAATGGGGAAAATGTCCCACCTCATCACCACCTCCCGTGCTGCCATAATGGAGAGTCCACGGCCCTTAATGGAGCCAACCTCCCACCTCAACAGTCCCTATTCACTCACTGTCATCATTCACGGCCATCACTTCCTCAGAATGTAATGGTTTCAGAGGCTCCCTTTTATCCCATTGTCTCCAGGCCTCTGTGTCTCCTTCCCATTCGGAACCCCAAAATGGAAAAATAGCCCTGTTAGCGGGGCTCGGGGCCTGACCTCTGAGCCCCTCCAGAGGAGTCTCCTTCAGCTTTGTTTTGGGGCTCTGTCCCCCACCGTCCCCCTTGCCAAGGCGAATCAGACCCCGGTCAGCTCACGGAAAGAGGGAGCCACTGGGGGTCTCATTGTTTTCCCATACATTATATAGACAAGTGGGCCCAAAGTGGACACTTACGCTCCTCATAGCCATACACTCCAGGGACAATGTCCACACAAAGTGACAGCTCCTATTGGGAGAGGAATGCATTTGAATTGAGAGAGGGGTTCAAAGAAGCACACCAGTAAACCAACAACGACATGGGAATATTCGACAGGAGAACGCCGCCAGTGTGTTTTCCATCCGTAGTATTATGGAACATTTAGGGGCCCCACATCAAATGCAATAGTATTAGTTCATGCAATAACACCTTAAAAGTGGTTATCAAAAGTGATGTGAAATGTGCTACAACTTTGAGTGTGTTCCCCGCCTCACGTGACAAAGATGCACCTCAGTATCTTCCCTTCCACACACTCCCCAGTCCCCAAAAATTTGACAGAGGCAGATGAGGTGATCCTTTAGGGCTCGAACACATCAATAGTGTTTGCCTGCCAAGAGCACTTACGAACAATTGTGTGTGAACCAATTTTACATGTAGAATCGCCCAAAAATGAGGTCAGTCAGATGTCAACAGCACGCCGAACGATCGGTAGACGAACGGGAGATCCACATTTGGTCCGACGTGTGCGACCGTCTTTGTAGGGCAGGCTGATGTTCAAGGCACGGAAGCCAGCCACACTCAGTCTGTGGGACTCTGGTTCTGGCTCTGTGCTTTAGGTGGCAGAAGAGAGCCAGTGGAAGAGGGCTTAGTTAGTTAGACCTCACAAGCAGGGTCTAGCAGTAGGGGCGGAGGGCTACGAGAAGAGGGCTGGGGAGTGATTAGGAGGCAGCTGAGAGGCCACACGGGACATGAACCTGCTCCACTACACACAACCCTGTTCCCGCCATGGCCCAGCACCAAGGACTAACACAGTGGCTTGTGGCTTGGCAAAGATGGTCCAAATCCTCTCATGTACACACGACCTGCTCAGTGATTATATGTTAATTGAAATTCATTAAAATTAGTGTGCAACGACTAATTCAGAAGATAGTAAGAAAGGGCTGTTCCTCACTCACTTCATTTCCAATTAGCTCCTCTCAGCCATTATACACTGTTTTTAAGTTCCATAGCCTATAGGAGGTTTAGACCTACGAAAGTATCATCAGCTCTTCAAAGGCACAGAACGAGACCAGACTGTAGAATTGTACCAATACTAATGAAGGTTCTTATAATCCCTAACAGATGGTCTTTTAATAAACTAAACAACATTTAGAGTTGTAAATGACCATCAATATGTTCAGATTTGAACATGTTTTTTTTAACCTGGTCTGAACCTAGCCGCGTGGAGCAGACGGTTTTATTGGTACTTACAGCCACGTATACATAGATTTTACGTACGGGTAGTCCCAGGAATCAAATCCACTACTCTGGAGTTGCAAGCACCATGCACTACCAATTGAACTACAGAGGTATATTGCCTCCAATTGTATTGTATAATGGAACTCTTGAAGATTCATGTTTTGCTTTAACCTTTTTCGTGCAGGGGGCTAAATCAGGGTCACACAGAGTGTTTCTTGTTGGTCCTAAACAAATCTCCTTTGAAACAAAAGTATACACCTCACACACATAGTTATGGGCTTTAAAAAAAGAAGACACTTGTACCATGTCAGATATGCTGTAGAGTTTATATGTATTCAATTTTGAGTTTCCATCCCAATATTACACTTTATGTACATCACAGAAGACTGAAATATGACAAAACTGTTTGACATAGAAACACCAGATTTTCGGCATTAAAGAAAAAGGCATGTTTATTAATCGAAAATCAAAAAAATATGTATAACATTCCACCCATGAGGCCACTAGGTCATTTGACTGCAGGAAAGGGCTACTCCTAAAATGAAGATTAGAATAGAGCATTAACACTGTAGCTCTATGGACTACAGTCTACTACCTAGAAGAGCTAGAATTCACAGTTCCATGCTCCTCCTGGCAAGCAGCATAAGAAGGTGAACTCTTCTGAGAGATGGAGCTCAATCAGAATCCCTGGCTGCGTCCCGAATGTCACCCTATGCCCTATGTAGTGCACTACTTTTGGCCAGAGCCCTATGGTCCCTGGTCATATGTGTTGCACTGTATAGGGAATACGGTACCATTTGGGACTCAAGAGTGTTTTAGTAATAGCCAGTTGGAGGTACCCTCAGTCCAAAGCTAATAAGAGCTTCATACCAGGAAACTATAAATCTCTTGTCTGAATTCTGGCAAAGTAGGAATTAGTAGCTTTCGAGTATGTTTCTCCCCTAGAGGTTTTCCAGATAAAACAGCTGGAGGCGTAATAACGGACAAAGGATTTCCTTCCTTTGAAAAACCCTGTCAGTGGACGGATACTGGGCAGCTCATGCATCTGGTCAGGTTAGTGGGGTTCATTCATAATGTGCCATTTTACTACTCACAGTGTGACTATACTGGGGTATGACTTGATCATGACCTGGGAAAACGCCATGTTTCATTTAGGCCAACTAGACCCAGTTAGAGCTCTAATGAGCCAACACAGGTCTGACCTGTGAGAAGAATGCAATAAAGACAATCAGGTTACTTCTGCTGTCACAGACAGCAATGCATTCACACGGTAACCTAATGTAGCAGGCGTAGAAAGACCCCTGAGCTGAGTCCACACTTTCATTTTTCAGGGAAAACAGAAGGTAGGTTGAAAATACTGTATCCCTGAAAACCGGATGTTAGCATTTTCTGGTGACTCTGCATAGGCTACAGGGAAGGCAATCTAAACAGCCATTTTACGAGGTTCTGCCGCCTGCCCTCCCCTCGCTACAATAATCTAACATTACAGAGCGAACCCTTGACATATTGTGAACAGTAGCGGTCATATGTCGATGCTGTGGTCTCACACAAGGTATTAGGAGCTCTTTGATCACTACATGGGGCCAGAAACTTAAATCTAAGCTGCTTCTGTAAACAAAAATCTTACTTCAAGAGTAAAGTTTTTGGGCTGCTGGGAAGAAAGAGTGTTTGAACTGGGGAATTAATGAGAGCAATACAATGCTCTGTGGTGTGAAAATGTTTTCTCCCAAAGAGGACTAAACATGCTGACCACACCAATCGCGTCGCGTGCTCAAGCGTTGCAAAATAAATGTAAACATACATGTTATTCAATCATTGCATGCGTTACAATAGAAGTCAGTTCTATTTGTGACGCTGAACGTGGTGCACCCACGTGGGCGATTGAAAGATGAACTGAGTTCAGTCGGTCATCGTGGTAATTATGAATGTTAGACGCCAATCGCCATATAAAGTCCAAAGAAGGAAAAGCCTGGAAAGAGGAGAGATAACTAGAAACAATTCGGTTGACCGTTTTATGTGTGGATTAATTGTCGGAGTAGAGGATGTTTATATCCCAGGACAAATTGGCTAGCAACAGCAAGCTAGCTAAATAGGACAAATTAGCTAGCAACCGCAAGCTAGCTAGCTAAATTGCCATAAATGTTTAATGCTTTTTGCCCTGTCCACAAATGAATATAATTGGTTCAGAGTTTGTTTTGATATTTCAACCTGGGTGTCGTGATTGCATTTGGTGAGGGGGGGGGGGACAAAATCTATTTGCGCACGATGGCACACGTGCGTGGCCGGTTTGGAAACAGTGTAAGAGAAAGCTTAGGTAAATCTCTTCATGTGGGCCACATACAATCTGGTTTAAACACCTTGGCCTCTCTGCTGTGACACAGGGTGCTTAGCTATGACTGTGAGAAAGACATTAGGTTTAAGTGGAAACAGATTGGTTTAAATACAGGTCCTAATGATTCCACTCAGGACTCAAGTAATGAGGCTGGTACCATGTTGCCACTGGACCTGGCTGCAAGGTCATTGGAAGGTAAGTTTTCCTGCTATGAGCACTTTGATTTCATTGAGTAGAGCGATCATTTACTTAGAGATCATTTGCCAAGCTTTTCTTATCAATGTTTCAGTTTTGAGAATCTGAAGGTGGGCTTGACTGATACTTGCAATGCATACATGCTGTTACTGTACGCCTCCCTCTAAACACACCCTCTACCTCCTGCCTCTCGCAGTTGGCGTCTACCGTCATGGAATTTATTATGTCATCGACAACACACACAGAGTACACATTCTCACCTGGTTTCCAGGGCAACCCAACCACAGTAGTGGTTTGCCGTTTCCTTCCTGCTTACGTTACATGATTTACTCAGTAAAAAACTTGAATGCATGTTTTTCAAGTTGGAAAGCAGTAACCAGGCGCAAATCACTGTATATCTAAATTTGTATTAAAAGCAGTAGTTTTTCTTACAGGGAGGAAATAATGCCCGCAACTGTCCAAACAATGAAAGGATATCAAGCATAATGTAGCTAACCTAGCTAGAGTGTTTGCTTTTTTTACTGAGAATATAGCCTACCTACCAGCAGTGTTAGGATATGTGGTAAAAGCTGGGCATATTTTGTAATAAACAGAGGACACTTTGTATCAGGATTTTAAGAACAGCAGAATATGGAACAGTGAACACAAAAACACAGATCCCCACCCCCACACACACACATACTACTAAACCACTTGTAAGAACTGGCTCTGACTTCCAAACAGTTGGTAATGGCAGTTCATCAAGTCTTTACTTGGCTCAATGCTCAAACCTTTTATTTCTCTGGCTCGTGACAGCAAACCAATGGCTTGACTTTCCTCTCTTCAATAACATACACACACGCACAAGCACACGCGCACGCACACACACACACGCACACGCACACACACATACACACACTTGGCACTTGGCCAGGCCTTATGTGTGACTGGCATGACTGGGTATCTCCATGGCAACAGGAATGCTGGCAGGCAGTGTCATGGGAGCAGCTGGTAGGTAGTGGCAGATTAGTCCCCAAACAGATTTACTGGTAGTCAAGTATTATACTGTGCACTCTGAATAGTTGAAGAAGAGATAAAAGAAGAAAAGGATCTATTAAACGTGAAGGAAAACAATAAAAGATTTGTAATAGCCCCACTGAGTAAAAACAATCTGTCAATCTGTCTAACTGGTCAATCTGTCATTCCGCTCAGCAGGAGATTAGTTGAGGGTAAGAAAATGGTGTATACATATTAACAGAGATTTGATGAAAGATTTCAACTGCCTCTAATAGTTTTGAGAGCACTCTGGTGGATGTGGAATCTTCAGACAAGACTTACTAATCGGCCCCGTAAATTAAATCTCTGGGCAACTGCATTTTATATGCAGCGCTAGTGTAATTTGTACGGGCTCTCGCGCTAATTGAGGATGAGCCAGCCACATTGAATAGATGTCATGTCGTTGAAAAAAAAAATCATCTCCTCAGGTAGATATATTGTCATGTCCAGACAATTGACCAGGGCACTGTGAAGCAAGCAAAAGATTCTTTGACAATTTAAGATATAAGTGAGGGCATAGTTGACTGGAGAGATGGTGTAAGTTTAGATGTGCTGTACCAGCTTTATGCACTTACAGCATGCAAATCTTGCAGTGTGTGACATGTTCCTGTTTTTTTAATGTCTGTATTTCAGTACAGGACCTTTACAACTGCTACAGTATTCCTGAACAAATACACACTGACTGCAAACACAACCCAGTGGGCACATTACATAATTTCAACATGGGTAATTGGGTAATGTTTGGTTGAGACCTTGAGAACAGCTGACGTTTTAGCAACAGTGCTATTTTGTTTGTTTTTTCGAGTTGTTTGTAACTTATTTTGTACATGGTGTTGCTGCTACCGCCGCTTATGACCGAAAATAATTTATGGACATCAGAACAGCGATTACTCACCTCGAACTGGAAGAATAATTATTCTTTTTTTTCTTTAAGTGAGTTGAATTTACAATGTGTTATCACTATGCTTTCAACCATCTAAAAATACAACCACATTCCAATAGAAAAACCATGTCTGATTTTTGGTTTAGTTGTCACCCAAATGCCTATCATTGCGCTTTTAACCATTTAAAAGCACAGCAAAGTTCAAATGGGAATACAATGTCAGATATTTTGTTTATTTATACAACAGATTAATGTGTTATCATTGTTTTTAATCTAATAGCAGAACCAAATGACCTGGATTGCAGATACGTTAACATTAAGTAGTCCCGTGTGGCTCAGTTGGTAGACCATCTCAACCAAAAATCTAAATTAAAGAATAGGACTAAATCAAATCAAACTTTAAATGTAATTAAAATAAAGTCTGATTTGATTTAGTCCTATTCTTTAACTTCAATGTTTTGTTGAGATGGAGACATGAATCCAACGTATCAATTATTAATTTGTAGACAAACTGGAATTAAAGCCAGACTAAGTCTATGGCACAGATGGAACTATCCAAGCAGAAGATACATCTCCTTCAACTGTAGATGTTTGGTTACGTTGACAACCAAACACAATTCAACATCACTAAATATCATTACATTTGAACTCAACCAGAGCTTGAAACCCTTTGGCCTATTTTATTGTCTATTTTTTGTTTAATTCGCAGTTGAATTGAAACAATAACTGTTGAGGACTTTGTTCACATTTCATTTGCTCTGTTAAACCTACCCGTTGGAATGACTTGGAAAGCAATAGTGAATGTATTTTGTTTTTAAGAGGAGATCTCTCAATACTACTGTAAATATCACAATAGCACATTGATGCTACATTGGTAGCACAATAGCCAGTGGCAAATATCATAGCTTAAAACCTTGGATGGGAGACCAAAGGGTAGCTGTAGATAGATCGTTTATCTTTTTCTGATCGTGGATATAATGTTGAAAATCTGACGTTGTTTTAAAGGTACAAATTCAACATATTTTATACAAGATGTTATACATGTTGAAACTTGGTTACCATGATGACATAATCCTGTGATAGAAATGTCACCCTCAAAACAACATTTTACATTGATGATTTAAAAAAAAATCGAATGTATTTTCCACATAAATGTAGATTACACATCAGAATACGTTGACAAATTACGGTGAAACAACGTTGATTCAACCAGTTTGTGCCCAGTAGGAAGGCAATGAAAACTTGACCTCTGAATTTCCACAAAAATACTGGATAACAAAGGCCGATTCACACTGACCATGATCTGCAAACACATTTCTCATATGAGTATAAGACTATAAGATCTTTGAAGAAATATGGCTGTGAGACGCCATTCAAGACGGAGTCGAAATGAAACAGCTCCTGCCTGTGTTGAGTAATAGTCTCAGATGAGACACCCTGTTTCAAATTCAGACAGAGTGAGACTGTTTCAGAAGGCTTGCTATCCATTAGAGCATTTTATGTCTGCCATTGCTGTGATTTACGGACTTTTACTGCATCCTCACAAAAAAAAGCATTAGAGAAGTATGCTGTACAGCTGGCGTAATGGCCAGGCTCACTGCTACACAAGTTAATGAAATCCTTAAATATGCTGATAGACAGCATAAAGGCCTTTGTGCGATGATGTGGCCAAGGCTTGCGTAACATAGACAGCCTCCATCCCAAATACCTACATTTTCCCTTGATAGTGCACTACTTTTGTCCAGGGCTCATAGGGCTCTGGTCAAAAGTAGTGCACTACAAAGGGAATAGGGTGCCATTTAGGATGACACCATAATAGACAGGTAGGCCTTTGAAGGTACTGATAGGATCAGAGTTAGAGTTAAATTGTCCATATTTTCTGAAGTCTTTGTTTCATCAGATGAAGTATTCAGTGCACTAAGTCATCTGATGTATTTACGCTCCAAGGCAGTAATATTTTTCTTAAACCAGTCTGGTTTTAGACCCCATCATAGCACTGAGACTGCACTTGTGAAGGTGGTAAATGACCTTTTAATGGTGTCAGATCGAGGCTCTGCATCTGTCCTCGTGCTCCTAGACCTTAGTGCTGCTTTTGATATCATCGATCACCACATTCTTTTGGAGAGATTGGAAACCCAAATTGGTCTACACGGACAAGTTCTGGCCTGGTTTAGATCTTATCTGTCGGAAAGATATCCGTTTGTCTCTGTGAATGGTTTGTCCTCTGACAAATCAACTGTACATTTCGGTGTTCCTCAAGGTTCCATTTTAGGACCACTATTGTTTTCACTGTATATTTTACCTCTTGGGGATGTCTTTCGAAAACTTGTTAACACAGCTGTACATTTCAATGAAACACGGTGAAGCCGCAAAACTGCCCTCGCTAGAAGCCTGTGTTTCAGACATAAGGAAGTGGATGGCTGCAAACGTTCTATTTTTAAACTCGGACAAAACAGAGATGCTTGTTCTAGGTCCCAAGAAACAATGAGATCTTCTGTTGAATCTGACAATTAATCTTGATGTTTGTACAGTTGTCTCAAATAAAACTGTGAAGGACCTCGGCTTTACTCTGGACCCTGATCTCTCTTTTGACGAACATATCAAGACTGTTTCAAGGACAGCTTTTTTCCATCTACGTAACATTGCAAAAATCAGAAACTTTCTGTCCAAAAATGATACAGAAAAATTAACCCATGCTTTAGTTTCTTCTAGGTTAGATTACTGCAGTGCTCTACTTTCCAGCTACCCGGATAAAGCACTAAATAAACTTCAGTTAGTGCTAAATACGGCTGCTAGAATCCTGACTAGAACCCCAAAATGTTATCATATTACTCCAGTGCTAGCCTCCCTATACTGGCTTCCTGTTATTAAGGCAAGGGCTGATTTCAAGGTTTTACTGCTAACCTACAAAGCATTACATGGGCTTGCTCCTACCTATCTTTCTGATTTGTTCCTGCCGTACATACCTACACGTACGCTACGGTCACAAGACGCAGACCTCCTAATTGTCCCTAGAATTTCTAAGCAAACAGCTGGAGGCAGGGCTTTCTCCCATAGAGCCCCATTTTTATGGAATGGTTTGCCTACCAATGTGAGAGACGCCGACTCGGTCTCAACCTTTAAGTCTTTACTGAAGACTCTTCAGTGGGTCATATGATTGAGTGTAGTCTGGCCCAGGAATGTGAAGGTGAAAGGAAAGGCTCTGGAGCAACGAAACGCCCTTGCTGTCTCTGCCTGGCCCGTTCCCCTCTCTCCACTGGGATTCTCTGCCTCTAACCCTATTACAGGGGCTGAGTCACTGGCTTACTGGTGCTCTTACATGCCGTCCCTAGGAGGGGTGTGTCACTTGAGTGGGTTGAGGGGGTATCATCGGATGGAGCCACAGTGTCTCCTGACCCCTCCTGTCTCAGCCTCCAGTATTTATGTTGCAGTAGTTTGCGTCGGGGGGCTAGGGTCAATCTGTTATATCTGGAGTATTTCTCCTGTCTTATCCGGTGTCTTGTGTGAATTTAAGTATGCTCTCTCTAATTCTCTCTTTCTTTCTTTTCTCTCTTGGAGGACCTGAGCCCTAGGACCATGCCTCAGGACTACCTGGCATGATGACTCCTTGCTGTCCCCAGTCCACCTGGCCGTGCTGCTGCTCCAGTTTCAACTGTTCTTCCTGCGGCTATGGAACCCTGACCTGTTCACCGGACGTGCTACCTGTCCCAGACCTGCTGTTTTTTAACTCTCTAGAGACAGCAGGAGTGGTATAGATACTCTTAATGATCGGCTATGAAAAGCCAACTGACGTTTACTCCTGAGGTGCTGACTTGTTGCACCCTCGACAACTACTGTGATTATTATTATTTGACCATACTGGTCATTTATGAACATTTGAACATCTTGGCCATGTTTTGTTATAATCTCCACCTGGCACAGCCAGAAGAGGACTGGCCACCCCTCACAGCCTGGTTCCTCTCTAGGGTCCTTCCTAGGTTTTGGCCTTTCTAGGGAGTTTTTCCAAGCCACCGTGCTTCTACACCTGCATTGCTTGCTGTTTGGGGTTTGAGGCTGGGTTTCTGCACAGCACTTTGAGATATCAGCTGATGTAAGAAGGGCTATATAAATACATTTGATTTGATATTTTCCTGGCAGGATCACGTACTGTACCACTTTTAATTTACTTCATTCACTTCTCACTTCCCTATCGAGACTGAGGACTCTGTCCATGATGGATGAGATTGTGATTATTCTGATAACTTTCCAAAAATTCCCAGCACCTGGTTGGAGGTTTCCTGAAAACAGAAGCAGGAAATCTGAAATTCTTCAATCAGGATTTTTGGAAAATCTGTGAATTTGGGGTAAGTTGCCAGAGTTTTGCAGGCCTGATGTAGCCTGAGGTATAAACTGGGGTATAATTATGCATGTCTAAAGGTACAATGGAAGACTTTACAGGGTACCTCTACAGTGACAAGTGTTTTTACCCCTTTAAGAACAAATCTAAACCTGTTTTTCTGAGAGTGTAATACAGTGGCACAAAACTCAGGCCACATCAGGCTTTCAAGTCACATTATGCTGGCTTGAGAGATGACGTGTACTTCCTATTGGAATCTTGTCAGAATGGGGATATCAAACTTTTGGAACTTTTAACCATCCACAAACTGTATTCAGAATGACCACCAGGGTTGGGAAGACTGACCTATGAGATGACCTAAACCATCTAAACTCGAACAATAATTTCAGTAATATCTGCAGTAACATGTTGGATTAGTTTAGAAAATGTTCCGTCATTTATATTTGAGTACCATACGATTAATTAATCAATCAATCAATCAATCAATGTACATGCACAAACATAGATATTGAAACAAACAATTCTTAATGTTTACCTGCATTCTGGGAAATATGATAATAATGGGTGTGATTTTGATTCAAAGCCATGTGTATGAGTTTCAGGGACCTGTATTAGGGTAAAACTAGGCCCTAAAAATAAGACCTTATGAAATACGTATGGTATTGTGTTAAATAAAAATGCCCCTTCACATTACACTCCATGCAGTTTGGCTTCAGAGCGAAACACTCCACAGAAACGGCCAACTGCTTTCTTCTGGAAAATGTGAAGTCCAAGATGGACAAAGGGGGTGCTGTTGGGGCTGTGTTTCTGGACCTAAGGAAGGCTTTTGATACTGTTAACCATGAGATTCTCATCACAAAATTGTCAAAGTTCAACTTTTCCCCTGATGCCTTGAGATGGATGAAATCATACCTTGAAGGCAGAACTCAGTGTGTCAGAGTGAGCAATGAGCTGTCGCCCTATCGTAGCTATGATGTGGGCGTGCCCCAAGGGTCAATACTGGGGCCCCTCCTGTTCAGCCTGTACATTAATGATCTGCCTTCTGTCTGTACTGGGTCTGAAGTTAAAATGTATGCAGATGATACAGTGATATATGTGCATGCAAAGAGCAAACAACAAGCTGCACAAGAACTCACTACTGTAATGGTCCAGGTTACAAAGTGGCTCAGTGACTCGTGTTTGCATCTCAATGTGAAAAAAACTGTTTGCATGTTCTTCACAAAGAGGGCAACAGATGCTACTGAGACAGATGTCTATGTGTCAGGGGAGAAGCTCCAGGTGGTATCCGATTTTAAGTACCTTGGCATCATACTTGATTCCAACCTCTCTTTTAAAAAGCATGTGAAAAAGGTAATTCAAATAACTAAATTCAACCTAGCTAATTTCCGATTTATACGAAATTGTTTGACTACAGAGGTAGCAAAACTGTACTTCAACTCTATGATACTCCCCCACTTAACATACTGCTTGACTAGTTGGGCCCAAGCTTGCTGTACAACATTAAAACCTATTCAGTCTGTCTACAAACAGGCTCTCAAAGTGCTTGATAGGAAGCCCAATAGCCATCATCATTGTCACATCCTTAGAAAGCATGAGCTCTTGAGTTGGGAAAATCTTGTGCAATACGCCGACGCATGTCTTGTATTCAAGATCCTTAATGGCCTGGCTCCCCCTCCACTCAATATTTTTGTTAAACAGAAAACCCAGACATATGGCAGCAGATCCACAAGGTCTGCCATGAGAGGTGACTGTATAGTTCCCCTAAGGAAAAGCACCTTTAGTAAATCTGCATTCTCTGTGAGAGCTTCCCATGTCTGGAATACACTGCCATCAGACACACATAACTGCACCACATATCACACTTTCACAAAATGCTTGAAGACATGGCTAAAGGTCAATCAGATTTGTGAACATGGTCCCTAGCTGTGTGTTGCCGCTTTCCATGTTGTCTGTTGTCTGTAGCTTGTGAGGTGTGGAAACACCTGTTGCTTTTATGAATTTTGTCTTGCTGCTTTTTGCTCTATGTTGCTCTGTCTGTATGCTACGTCTTGCTTGTCCTATGTTGCTATGTCTTGCTTGTTCTATGTTGCTATTGTCTAAATTGTAATTGTTTTTAATAACCTGCCCAGGGACTGCGGTTGAAAATTAGCCGGCTGGCTAAAACCGGCACTTTTACTGAAACGCTGATTAATGTGCACTGTCCCTGTAAAAATAAAAATAAACTCAAACTCAAACTCAATTTTAATGATTACACATTCACTTAGGATCTCACTTGGTGATGTCCATAGGACTGAAAAACCACTTTCAGTGTCGATTTTACACTCACAGTGTTAATTTAAAAAAACTAACTGTAAATAATTTGCTGTGTACTCCCTTTCTTATACTATGTACGAAGCAGTGGAATCACCTCAACAAATGTAGCACACATCCAGCCCCTTTCTCCTGAAGTTGATATGTTCATTGTTGGTCAATATTGTAACACACTGTTTGGAGGGTTTGGATAGTGGAACATCAACAATAAGGAAAATGAATACAAGACAGAGCCTGCATACAGGAATCAAATCAAATCAAAACCAATGTTATTTGTCACATGCAGCGAATACAACTGTATTTTCTTCACGCTGATGACATCCCTTTACTTTTTCCACATTTTGTTGTGTTATAGCATGAATTTAAAAGGTATTACATTGAGATTTTGTATCACTGATCTGCATACAATAACCCATCATGTCAAAATGGAATATTGTTTGTCCAAAAAAAATGTATTAATCAAAAATGAAAAGCTGAAGCATTCAACCCCTTTGTTGTGTCAAGCCTAAATAACCATGTGCTTAACAAATCACATAATAAGTTGCATGGACTCATTATGTGTTCATTAATAGTGTTTAACCTGATTTTTGAATGAATACACCATCTCTGTACCCCACACATACATTTATTTGTAAGGTTCCTCAATCGAGTAGTGAACTTCAATGCCTTGCAAATGGCACCAATTGGTAGAAGTGTAAAAATGAAAAACGCAGATACTGAATATCCCTTTGAGCATGATGAATTTATTGATTAGGCTTTGGATGGTGTATCAATACACCCAGGCACTACAAAGATGCAAGCGTCTTTCCTAACTCAGTTGCCGGAGAGGAAGGAAACTGCTCAGGGATTTCACCATGAGGGCAATGGTGATTTTTAAAATGTTACAGAGAGCTCCAAACCTCTCTGCCAACAGCTAATTTTCAGTGTCACCTTTCCCACTCAGACCACTCTCACACAGTCCTGGCACAATTCTTGCTTGAGAAATGTCCCTTTGTTATGAAGCTATTTCTGTTTATTTTTGACCATTATAATTGAAAACAATCACAGTAAGGTACTTAATTTTTACCCAGAAATGATTTGATATTGAGATAAAAACGTCTTCATTGGACCTTGAACAAAACTCCCCAGATTGAAGATGAACAGAAGCTAGAGTTAGGTCTATAAATAGGTTGTGCCAGCCCCACAAAGCAAAAAAAAAGTAGGCAGTTAATCTCACCACTGCAGCCATTTGATCTCAATTTTATGTGTCGATCCTTCCCTGAGTGATTGGAGTTCGCCTGTCACTTTTACTGTTGTAGATTCAATGATGAACTGATCCATCATTGAACCATCCATCAAATCCACTACTTCTTGTTCTTCCTCAAACAATTCTCCGCTGTGCAATCTGGTTTCCGAGCCGGTCACGGGTGCACCTCAGCCACGCTAAAAGTACTAAACGATATTATAACTGCCATCGATAAAAGACAGTACTGTGCAGCTGTCTTCATCGACCTGGCCAAGGCTTTTGACTCTGTCAATCACCATATTCTTATCGGCAGACTCAGTAGCCTCAGTTTTTCTAATGACTGCCTTGCCTGGTTCTCCAACTTCTTTGCAGACAGAGATCAGTGTGTCAAATCAGAGGGCATGTTGTCCGGTCCTCTGGCAGTCTCAATGGGGGTGCCACAGGGTTCAATTCTCAGGCCGACTCTTTTCTCTGTATATATCAATGATGTTGCTCTTGCTGCGGGCAATTCCCTGATGCACCTCTACGCAGACGACACCATTCTGTATACTTCTGGCCCTTACTTGGACACTGTGCTATCTAACCTCCAAACAAGCTTCAATGGCCTCCTTCCGTGGCCTCCAACTGCTCTTAAACGCTAGTAAAACCAAATGCATGCTTTTCAACCGTTCGCTCCCTGCACCCGCACGCCCGACTAGCATCATCACCCTGGATGGTTCCGACCTAGAATATATGGACATCTATAAGTACCTGGGTGTCTGGCTAGACTGTAAACTCTCCTTCCAGACTCATTTCAAACATCTCCAATCCAAAATCAAATCTAGAATCGGCTTTCTATTTCGCAAAACAAAGTCTCTTTCACTCTCGCCGCCAAACTTACCCTAGTAAAACGGACTATCCTACCGATCCTCGACTTCGGCGATGTCATCTACAAAATGGCTTCCAATACTCTACTCAGCAAACTGGATGCAATTTATCACAGTGTCATCCGCTTTGTTACTAAAGCACCTTATACCACCCACCACTGCGACCTGTATGCTCTATTCGGCTGGCCCTCGCTACATATTCGTCGCCAGACTCAATGGCTCCAGGTCATCTACAAGTCCATGCTAGGTAAAACTCTGCCTTATCTCAGTTCACTGGTCACGATGGCAACACCCATCCGTAGCACGCGCTCCAGCAGGTGTATCTCACTGATCATCCATAAAGCCAACACCTCATTTGGCCACCTTTCCTTCCAGTTCTCTGCTGCCTGTGACTGGAATGAATTGCAAAAATCATTGAAGTTGAAGACTTTTATCTCCCTCACCAACTTTAAACATCAGCTATCTGAGCAGCTAACCGATCGCTGCAGCTGTACATAGTCCATTGGTAAATAGCCCACCCAATTTACCTACCTCATCCCCATACTGTTTTTATTTATTTACTTTTCTGCTCTTTTGCACACCAGTATCTCTACCTGCACATGACCATCTGATCATTTATCACTCCAGTGTTAATCTGCTAAATTGTCATTATTCGCCTACCTCCTCATGCCTTTTGCACACAATGTATATAGACTCTTTTTCTTATTTTTTCTACTGTGTTATTGACTTGTTTATTGTTTACTCCATGTGTAACTCTGTGTAGCTGTCTGTTCACACTGCTATGCTTTATCTTGGCCAGGTCGCAGTTGTAAATGAGAACTTGTTCTCAACTAGCCTACCTGGTTAAATAAAGGTGAAATATTTTTTTATTTTTAAATACCAACATCTGACCAATCAGAATACACCAGATTCATTGTTTGGTAAATCATTCATTGACATGACAGTTCACAACAACTGGTTCTCCACATTTATACACAGCAGTGATTTAGAAAATAATATCATAAAATATACCTACACTGTGATGCAGTACTTCTACTTTCTGTGTCTGTCATGGGACAACAGCATGTAATAAATGTCTGGCTTCTTTGAAGTTCAAAATAAATGACATCATCAGGTCTGCCTCCCCCAACCTTTTAGCAGGTAACAATGCCTGAATCATAGTTTTTTTGCTGAGCAGGTACAGTCACATCTGAGCTCAAATGGCTGTCAACCAACCATTTACAGTTGAGTTTTCCAGATGAAGAAGGGAAGGAGTGGCACAATGGAAAACACTTGTGAGAAAGATGTACAAACAGACATGGATATTGGGCAGGACTAAGTCTCCCTACAGTGCAAATGATGTGGACATGTCTGGGCATGTTCCTGTGAGGCCTCTGCTACCGACCAATGGGTAATGTACATGTAGAAACTAACTGACTTTGTGGAGAGGGCCTTGGGGACTGTCTGAGGACCAGCAGCTGCCCTTTGCTTGGAGCGACATGACACAGCAGCTGTCTCTGTATTGGCTGGAGGAGCCATGTTAGATGAAGCAGAATTGGGAGAATAAAAAAACACAAAAGAGTGGGGGATGACTAAATGGGAGCTGTGCCACCTGCTGTGATGGGGTAAGAGGGCTTACTAGCCAGATTGATCTGAAAGGGACGACAATTCTATTTGACCAGGAAGGAAATTGCATGCCCCTCTCAAAAAATGGAGAACTAGGAATAGATATAGTCCTTGGTTCACTCCAGACCTGTCTGCCCTTGACCAGCACAAAAATATCCTGTGGCGTTCTGCATTAGCATCGAATAGCCTCCGTGATATGCAACTTTTCAGGGAAGTTAGGAACAAATATACACAGGCAGTTAGAAAAGCTCAGGCTTGCTTTTTCAAACAGAAATTTGCATCCTGTAGTGCTAACTCAAAAAAGTTCTGGGACACTGTAAAGTCCATGGAGAATAAGAGCACCTCCTCCCAGCTGCCCACTGCTCTGAGGCTAGGAAACACTGTCACCACCGATAAATCCACTATAATTGAGAATTTCAATAAGCATTTCTCTACGGCTGGCCATGCTTTCCACATGGCTACCCCTACCCCGGTCAACTGCCCGGCACCCGCCAAAGCCCCCACCATTTCTCCTTTCCCCAAATCCAGATAGCTGATGTTCTGAAAGAGCTACAAAATCTGGACCCCTACAAATCAGACAATCTGGACCCTGTCTTTCTAAAATGATCTGCCGAAATTGTTGCAACCCCTATTACTAGCCTGTTCAACCTCTCTTTCGTATCGTCTGAGATTCCCAAAGATTGGAAAGCGGTCGCGGTCATCCCCCTCTTCAAAGGGGGTGACACTCTAGACCCAAACTGCTACAGACCTATATCTATCTTACCTTGTCTTTCTAAGGTCTTCGAAAGCCAAGTTAACAAACAGATTACTGACCATTTCGAATCCAACCATACCTTCTCGGCTATGCAATCTGGTTTCAGAGCTGGTCATGGGTGCACCTCAGCCACGCTCAAGGTTCTAAACGACATGATAACCGCCATCGATAAGAGACATTACTGTGCAGCCGTATTCATCGACCTGGCCAAGGCTTTCGACTCTGTCAATCACAACATTCTTATTGGCAGACTCGACAGCCTTGGTTTCTCAAATGATTGCCTCGCCTGGTTTACCAACTACTTCTCTGATAGAGTTCAGTGTGTCAAATCGGAGGGCCTGTTGTCCGGACTTCTGACAGTCTCTATGGGTGTGCCACAGGGTTCAATTCTCGGGCCGACTCCCTTTTCTATATACATCAATGATGTTGCTCTTGTGCTGGTGATTCTATGATCCACCTCTACGCAGACGACACCATTCTGTATACTTCTGGCCACTCTTTGTACACTGTGTTAACTAACCTCCAGACGAGCTTCAATGCCATACAACTCTCCTTCCGTGGCCTCCAACTGCTCTTAAAGGCAAGTAAAACTAAATGCATGCTATTCAATCGATCACTGCCCGCTCCTGCTCGCCCGTCCAGAATCACTACTCTGGACGGCTCTGACTTAGAATACGTGGACAACTACAAATACCTGAGTGTCTGGTTAGACTGCAAACTCTTCTTCCAGACTCACATTAAGCATCTCCAATCCAAAATTAAATCTAGAATCGGCTTCCTATATCGCAACAAAGCATCCTTCACTCATGCTGCCAAACATACCCTTGTAAAACTGACCATCCTACCGATCCTTGACTTCGGTGATGTCATCTATAAAATAGCCTCCAACACTCTACTCAGCAGTCTATCACAGTGCCATCCGTTTTGTCACCAAAGCCCCAAACACTACCCACCATTGCGACCTGTACGCTCTCGTTGTCAGGATTTGGCCAGGGTTGTTCCGGGTTTTGGTCACTAGATGCCCCCATTGTGCTTTTTGACCTTATGTTTTTTCCCTTGTTCCCCATTATTATTTGCACCTGTGCCTCTTTTTCCCCTGATTGTATTTAAACCCTTAGTTTCCCTCAGTTCTGTGCTCTGTGTTTGTATGTTAGCACCCAGCCCTAGTGTTCTGTGTATTCTTGTCGTTTCCGGTGGATGCTCTTGTGGAATTCTGTTTTTGTTTTTGAGTATCTCTTGAGGCTTTTTTGTGCTATACCTACCACCTTTTGGATTTGCCATTTTGTATTTAAGGACTTCTCCTTTTTTACTTTATTAAATACACCGTCTTAAGTACTGCTGTGTCTGCCTCATCTTCTGGGTTCTGCTGACTATTCGTGGCTCAGTTGGTTAAGTGACTGTTTCTCACTCCGGAGACCCAGGTTCGTAACCGGGTCCTGACAGAAACACAGAGCCAAAAATGAAACCAGAGGCAGCCAGTTCCCAGGACCTTTTTGCCATGCTGTCCCACCACCAAGAGACTGTCCAACGCCACGAAGCCGCCCTGGTTCAGCAAGAGGCCTTAATGGCTAGACATTCTCATCTTCTGTCGGAGATGCTGACTTCCATTAAGCAAATATCTGATCGTCTTACCCCGGCAACAGTTCCCGTCCCAGTACCTCAGATTCACGTACCCATGGCAGTTAACCCCCTGGCTGAACCTCGTCTTCCACCTCCCCAACGGTTCTCAGGTGATCCAAGTGCCTGTAAAGGGTTTCTCACCCAATGTTCTCTCTCCTTTGAGCTACAACCCTCGTCGTTTCCCACCGACCGGTCTAAGATCGCTTATGTCATCACCCTGCTGTCGGAAAAAGCCCTGGCCTGGGCTACTGCTGTGTGGGATGCCCATAGTTCCTGCTGTGCCAGCTACTCTGCCTTTGCTGAGGAATTCAAATGAGTGTTTCAAGGCCCAAGCAGTGGTTCTGACTCAGCCAAACAGCTCCTGACTCTCCACCAAGGTTGGCGCAGCGTGACGGACTATGCCATCCAGTTCCGCACGGTGGCAGCAGCAAGTGGCTGGAACAACGAGGCGCTCACGGTGTGCTTTCTGAAAGGCCTTTCCGACACTATCCAAGATGAACTGGCCACTCGGGAACCACCGGACAATCTCGAGTCCCTGATCAAGTTGGCCTCACGCATTGACCAGCGTCTGAGAGAGAGAGAACTCAACCGTAGACCTCTAGCCCCTATCAGTCCCAGCTCCGAGTCCCCACCTTTATCCTCGCTGGCTCCATCGGAACCCATGCAGATTGGACGCATCTCCCAGGCTGAGAGAGACCGCCGGATGAGGGAGCGACGCTGTCTATATTGCGGCAAACCGGGCCATTTCCGTTCCACGTGTCCCGGGCTCCAGGGAAACGCTCTGTCCCGTACAGACCGGGGGAACTGTAACGGGAAACATAACCTCCTCCCATCCGTCCAACTCCCGTCTGCTCATTCCAGTCACCCTCTCCTGGGACAACCACAAGCTTCACCTTCAAGCCTTGGTAGACTCTGGAGCCGCAGGTAACTTCATGGATGGTGTCTGGGCGAAGGAGAATGGCGTTCCCTCTGAACCTCTAAGTGAACCCATGAGGGTCACTACATTGGATGGAAGCCCTTTGGGATCTGGACTTGTCATGTCACTACCTCCTTGCGACTTTCAGTTTCACAACACCAGGAATTGATGAACTTTCATTTGATCTCCTGTTCCGAGTTCCCTCTCGTCCTTGGATACCCCTGGCTTCACAGCCATAACCCTCACATCGACTGGTCTGTGGGCACTATCAAGCAGTGGGGTCCTACGTGCCAAGCTACTTGTATTTTCCAGAATTCTCCGAGTTCTACTCCCGAGTCTTTAGAATCCATCGACCTGACCCGAGTTCCCGAGTGTTACCATGACCTCAAACTGGTGTTTAGCAAACAGAGGGCCACCATGCTACCACCCCATAGACCTTACGATTGCCCCATCGACCTGTTTCCGGGGACTTGCCCCCCAGGGGTCGGATCTTTTCCCTATCTCCACCCGAACGAGCTGCTATGGATACCTACATCAAGGACGCTCTGGAAGCAGGCCTCATGCGTCCATCCACCTCCCCGGCGGGAGCAGGGTTTTTCTTTGTGGCCAAGAAAGACGGTTGATTACGTCCTTGCATCGACTACCGGGGACTCAATGCCATAACCGTCCGTAACCGTTACCCGCTACCCCTTATGGCCACAGCCTTCGAGCTGCTCCAGGAAGCAGTTGTGTTCACTAAGCTTGACCTGCGGAACGCATACCATCTTGTGCGGATCAGACCTGGTGACGAGTGGAAGACCGCTTTCAATACGCCTACTGGTCACTATGAATACTTGGTGATGCCCTTCGGCCTGACCAACGCCCCAGCGGTGTTCCAAGCGCTCATAAACGATGTGCTTAGGGATATGCTTAACATATTTGTGTTCGTTTACTTGGATGACATCCTCATCTTTTCGAGCTCCCTTCAAGAACACACTAAGCATGTCAGACAAGTACTCAAATGCCTCCTGGACAGCCATCTGTACGTTAAGCCGGAAAAATGTGAATTCCATTCATCCCGAGTACAATTCCTGGGATTTGTAGTGGAACCCGGTCAAGTCCAAATGGACCCCAGGAAGGTAGGGGCGGTAGCGGATTGGCCCACCCCCAAATCCGTTAAGGAAGTTCAGCGTTTCCTGGGCTTCACAAACTTTTACCGCAAGTTCATCAAGAACTTCAGCTTGGTGGCAGCCCCTCTCTCAGCTTTAACCAAGGGTGGCAATGCAAGGTTTTTGTGGGGAAGAGAAGCTGAGACGGCCTTCCAAGGACTCAAGCAGCGCGTTCTCTCTGCTCCCATCCTGATACTACCGACTACGGATGAACCATTTGTGGTGGAGGTAGACGCATCAGAGGTTGGTGTTGGAGCTGTCCTGTCTCAGAGGGGTGAAGACAAGAAGCTTCATCCGTGCGCTTTCTTCTCACACCGGCTTACCCCGACTGAGAGGAACTACGATGTGGGGGATCGTGAACTCCTAGCGGTTAAGATGGCATTGAAGGAATGGAGACACTGGCTCGAGGGGGCTTCTCACCCGTTTCAAGTGCTTACGGACCACAAAAATCTGGAGTATATCCAGCAGGCGAAGCGGTTGAACTCTAGACAAGCTAGATGGTCTCTTTTCTTCAATCGATTCCAGTTTATCCTCACCTATCGGCCCGGGTCGAAGAATCTCAAACCGGATGCCCTGTCCCGAGTCTACGCTCCTGCCATTCGAGATGACACGGACATGCCTGTCCTTCCTGCTGCTAAGATTGTGGCTCCGATCTCGTGGCAAGTTGAGGATACCGTGAGACGTGCTCAAGCTAGCGAACCGGACCCGAAAGGAGGTCCTGCCAATCGGTTGTTTGTCCCCAAGGCAGTGAGGACTCAGGTCCTTCTGTGGGGGCACTCCTCTCGCCTCACCTGTCATCCGGGCGTAGGTCGCACCTTGGAGTTCATCCAGCGTAAGTTCTGGTGGCCTACCATAAGAGAAGACGTTGCCACTTTCGTCAATGCCTGTCCCGTGTGCTGCCAGGGCAAATCTTCTCACCTCCGCCCTCAAGGACTCCTTCACCCTTTACCTGTTCCCCACAGACCCTGGTCCCATATCTCATTGGACTTTATTACTGGATTTCCTCCATCCCATGGCAATACTACTACCCTAGTCATAATCGACAGGTTTTCAAAGGCGGCCAGGTTCGTCCCTCTGACTAAGTTACCTTCTGCCAAGGAAACGGCTGAGTTGGTAATTAATCATGTGTTCCGAGTCTTCGGCATTCCTCAAGATATGGTTTCTGACAGAGGTCCCCAGTTCGCCTCAAGGTTTTGGAAGGCCTTCTGCCAACTCATGGGGGCTTCTGCCAGTCTATCTTCAGGGTACCATCCGGAGTCCAACGGCCAAACAGAGAGGATGAATCAAGAGCTGGAAACCACCCTCCGATGTATGACTCGTGACAACCCGTCCACATGGTCATCCTTTATTGTTTGGGCCGAATACGCGCACAACACCTTGCGCTCCTCCTCCACTGGTATGTCCCCGCACGAGTGTCAGTTTGGCTATGCTCCTCCATTGTTCCCGAACCAGGAGGCAGAAGTCAGAGTGCCTTCAGCCTTGAAGTTCGTCAGACGCTGTCGGCTTATGTGGAGGAAGACCCGTCTTAATCTTATGCGTTCCTCACAGAGGTACCAACAACAAGCCAACAGACGTCGCCGTCCCGGGCCTACCCTGCGCCCCGGCCAGAGAGTCTGGCTCTCCACAAGAGACTTACCTCTACGGGTGGAGTCTCGCAAGCTGTCCCAAAAATACATCGGTCCCTTCAAGGTTGCCAGGAGAGTTAACCCAGTTTCTTATCGCCTACACTTACCCAGATCCCTTAAGATTAATCCCACATTTCACATTTCATTGTTAAAACCTGTTGTTTTTTCTCCCCTTGTCCCGGCAGACAGACCTCCCCCTCCGCCTCGTGTCATTGGAGGCCAGCCGGCTTATACCGTCCATCGGATACTGGATTCCCGCCGGGTGCAGCGGTCCTGGCAGTATCTGGTGGACTGGGAAGGCTACGGTCCCGAGGAGCGCTCCTGGGTTCCTGCCAAAGACATCCTGGACCCTGACCTCATTCGTCAGTTCAGGGCCCTCCACCCTGAGAGAGCTGGTAGGAACGTCAGGAGCCGTTCCTAGGGGGGGGATTCTGTCAGGATTTGGCCAGGGTTGTTCCGGGTTTTGGTCACTAGATGCCCCCATTGACACTCGTTGGTTGGCCCTCGCTTCATACTCGTCGCCAAACCCACTGGCTACAGGTTATCTACAAGTCTCTGCTAGGTAAAGCCCCGCCTTATCTCAGCTCACTGGTCACCATAGCAGCACCCACTCGTAGCACGCGCTCCAGCAAGTATATCTCACTGGTCACCCCCAAAGCCAATTCCTCCTTTGGTCGTCTTTCCATCCAGTTCTCTGCTGCCCATGACTGGAACGAATTGCAAAAATCTCTGAAGCTGGAGACTCACATCTCCCTCACTAGCTTTAAGCACCAGCTGTCAGAGCAGCTCACAGATCACTGCACCTGTACATAGCCCATCTGTAAACAGCCCATCTATCTACCTACCTCATCTCTATACTGGTATTTATTTATTTATTTAGGTCCTTTGCACCCCAGTATCTCTACTTGCACATTCATCTTCTGCCGATCTACCATTCCAGTGTTTAATTGCTATATTGTAATTACTTCGCCACCATATATAGACTTTTTGTTTTCTTTGGTTCTACTGTATTATTGACTGTATGTTTTGTTTATTCCTTGTGTAACTGTGTTGTTGTATGTGTCGAATTGCTACGCTTTATCTTGGCCAGGTCGCAGTTGCAAATGAGAACTTGTTCTCAACTAGCCTACCTGGTTAAATAAAGGTAAAATTAAAATTAAATTTAAAAAAATAAAAATTAAATTTTAATGTTTTATTGAAATGTACAATTTTTAGATGCTGCAAATCAAATCAAAGTTTAAATCAAATCAAATCAAATTTTATTTGTCACATACACATGGTTAGCAGATGTCAATGCGAGTGTAGCGAAATGCTTGTGCTTCTAGTTCCGACAATGCAGTAATAACCAACAAGTAATCTAACTAACAATTCCAAAACTACTGTCTTATACACACAACTGTAAGGGGATAAAGAATATGTACATAAAGATATATGAATGAGTGATGGTACAGAGCAGCATAGGCAATAGATACAGTAGATGGTATCGAGTACAGTATATACATATGAGATGAGTATGTAAACAAAGTGGCATAGTTAAAGTGGCTAGTGATACATGTATTACATAAAGATGCAGTAGATGATATAGAGTACAGTATATACTTATACATATGAGATGAATAATGTAGGGTATGTAAACATTATATTAGGTAGCATTGTTTAAAGTGGTTAGTGATATATTTTACATCATTTCCCATCAATTCCCATTATTAAAGTGGCTGGAGTTGAGTCAGTGTGTTTGCAGCAGATGCTGTCTGTGTGGGTGGACCAATTCAGTTTGTCTATGATGTGTATGCCGAGGAACTTAAAACTTACTACCCTCACTACTGTTCCATCGATGTGGATAGGGGGGTGTTCCCTCTGCTGTTTCCTGAAGTCCACAATCATCTCCTTAGTTTTGTTGACGTTGAGTGTGAGGTTATTTTCCTGACACCACACTCCGAGGGCCCTCACCTTCTCCCTGTAGGCCGTCTCGTCGTTGTTGGTAATCAAGCCTACCACTGTTGTGTCGTCCGCAAACTTGATGATTGAGTTGGAGGCGTGCGTGGCCACGCAGTCGTGGGTGAACAGGGAGTACAGGAAAGGGCTCAGAACGCACCCTTGTGGGGCCCCAGTGTTGAGGATCAGCGGGGTGGAGATGTTGTTGCCTACCCTCACCACCTGGGGGCGGCCCGTCAGGAAGTCCAGTACCCAGTTGCACAGGGCGGGGTCGAGACCCAGGGTCTCGAGCTTGATGACGAGCTTGGAGGGTACTATGGTGTTAAATGTCGAGCTGTAGTCGATGAACAGCATTCTCACATAGGTATTCCTCTTGTCCAGATGGGTTAGGGCAGTGTGCAGTGTGGTTGAGATTGCATCGTCTGTGGACCTATTTGGGCGGTAAGCAAATTGGAGTGGGTCTAGGGTGTCAGGTAGGGTGGAGGTGATATGGTCCTTGACTAGTCTCTCAAAGCACTTCATGATGACGGAAGTGAGTGCTACGGGGCGGTAGTCGTTTAGCTCAGTTACCTTAGCTTTCTTGGGAACAGGAACACTGGTGGCCCTCTTGAAGCATGTGGGAACAGCAGACTGGGATAGGGATTGATTGAATATGTCCGTAAACACACCAGCCAGCTGGTCTGCGCATGCTCTGAGGGCGCGGCTGGGGATGCCGTCTGGGCCTGCAGCCTTGCGAGGGTTAACACGTTTAAATGTTTTACTCACCTCAGCTGCAGTGAAGGAGAGTCCGTATGTTTTCGTTTTAGGCTGTGTCAGTGGCACTGTATTGTCCTCAAAGCGGGCAAAAAAGTTATTTAGTCTGCCTGGGAGCAAGACATCCTGGTCCGTGACTGGGCTGGTTTTCTTTTTGTAATCCGTGATTGACTGTAGACCCTGCCACATACCTCTTGTGTCTGAGCCGTTGAATTGAGATTCTACTTTGTCTCTATACTGACGCTTAGCTTGTTTGATTGCCTTGCGGAGGGAATAGCTGCACTGTTTGTATTCGGTCATGTTTCCGGTCACCTTGCCCTGATTAAAAGCAGTGGTTCGCGCTTTCAGTTTCACGTGAGTTTATTTGTCACATGCGTCGAATACAACAGGTGTAGGTAGACCTTACAGTGAAATGCTTACTTACAGGCTCTAACCAATAGTGCGAAAAAAAGGTGTGTGTGTGTGAGTAGGTAAGTAAAGAAATAAAACAACAGTAAAAATACATTTGAAAATAAGAGTAGCAAGGCTATATACAGACACCGGTTAGTCAGGCTGATTGAGGTAGTATGTACATGTAGGTATGGTTAAAGTGATTATGCATATATGATGAACAGAGAGAATTATATATATGATGAACAAAGAGTAGCAGTAGCGTAAATGGAGGGGTTGGCGGGAGGTGGGACACAATGCAGATAGCCCAGTTCGCCAATGTGCGGTAGCACTGGTTGGTCGGGCCAATTGAGGTAGTATGTACATGGATGTATGGTTAAAGTGACTATGCATATAAGATAAACAGAGAGTAGCAGCAGCGTAAAAGAGGGGTTGGGGGGAGGGCACACAATGCAAATAATCCGGGTAACCATTGGTTACCTGTTCAGAAGTCTAATGGATTGGGGGTAAAAAGTGTTTGTCCTAGACTTGGTACTCCGGTACCACTTGCCATGCGGTAGTAGAGAGAACAGTCTATGACATGGGTGGCTGGGGTCTTTGACCATTTTTAGGACCTTCCTCTGACACCGCCTGGTGTAGAGGTCCTGGATGGCAGGCAACTTTGCCCCAGTGATGTATTGGGCCGTACGCACTACCCTCTGAAGTACCCTCTGAATTGTCGTATCAGGCAATGATGCAACCGGTCAGGATGCTCTCGATGTTGCAGCTGTAGAACCTTTTGAGGATCTCAGGACCCATGCCAAATTTTATTAGTTTCCTGAGGGGGAATAGGCTTTGTCGTGCCCTCTTCACAACTGTCTTGGTGTGTTTGGACCAATCTAGTTTGTCGTTGATGTGGACACCAAGGAATTTGAAGCTCTCAACCTGCTCCACTACAGCCCCGTCGATGAGAATGGGGACGTGCTCGGTGCTCCTTTTCCTGTAGTCTACAATCATCTCCTTAGTCTTGGCTACGTTGAGGGATAGGTTGTTATTCTGGCACCACCCGGCCTGGTCTCTGGAGGTGACCCGTCGGGAAGTCCAGGATCCAGTTGCAGAGGGAGGTGTTTAGTCCCAGGTTCCTTAGCTTAGTGATGAGCTTTGAGGGTACTATGATGTTGAACGCTGAGCTGTAGTCAATGAATAGCATTCTCACATAGGTGTTCCTTTTGTCCAATTGGGAAAGGGCAGTGCGGAGTGCAATAGAGATTGCATCATCTGTGGATCTGTTTGGGCGGTATGCAAATTGGAGTGGGTCTAGGGTTTATGGGATAATGGTGTTGATGTGAGCCATTACCAGCCTTTCAAAGCACTTCATGGCTACAGACGTGAGTGCTACGGGTCTGTAGTCATTTAGGCAGGTTGCCTTTGTGTTCTTGGGCACAGGGACTATGGTTGTCTGCTTTAAGCATGTTGGTATTACACACTCAATCAGGGACATGTTGAAAATGTCAGTGAAGACACCTGCCCGGAGCACACGTCCCGGTAATCCGTCTGGCCCCGCAGCCTTGTGTATGTTGACCTGTTTAAACATCTTATGCACGTTGGCTATGGAGAGTGTGATCACACAGTCATCCGGAACAGCTGATGCTCTCCTGCATACCTCAGTATTGCTTGCCTCGATGCGAACATATAAGTGATTTAGCTCTTCTGGTAGGCTCGTGTCACTGGGCAGCTCGCGGCTGTGCTTCCCTTTGTAGTCTGTAATAGTTTGCAAGCCCTGCCACATCCGACGAGCGTCGGAGCCGGTGTAGTATGATTCAATCTTAGCCCTGTATTGACGCTTTGCCTGTTTGATGGTTCGTCGCAGGGCATAGCGGGATTTCTTGTAATCTTCCGGGTTAGAGTCCCGCACCTTGAAAGCGGCAGCTCTACCCTTTAGTTCAGTGCGAATGTTGCCTGTAATCCATGGCTTCTGGTTGGGCCATGTACGTACAGTCACTGAGGAGACGACGTCCTCAATGCACTTATTGATAAAGCCAGTGACTGATGTGGTGTATTCCTCAATGTCATCAGAAGAATCCCGGAACATGTTCCAGTCTGTGATAGCAAAACTGTCCTGTAGTTTAGCATCTGCTTCATCTGACCATTTTTTATAGACCGAGTCACTGGTGCTTCCTGCTTTAATTTTTGCTTGTAAGCAGGAATCAGGAGGATAGAGTTGTGGTCGGATTTACCAAATGAAGGGCGAGGGAGAGCTTTGTACATGTCTCTGTGTGTGGAGTACAGTTGATCTAGATTTTTCCCCCTCTGGTTGCACATTTAACATGTTGATAGAGATTTGGTCGAACTGATTTAAGTTTCCCTGCATTAAAGTCTCCGGCCACTAGGAGCGCCGCCTCTGGGTGAGTGGTTTCCTGTTTGCTTGTTTCCTTATACAGCTGACTGAGTGCGGTCTTAGTGCCCGCATCTGATTGTGGTGGTAAATAAACAGCCACAAAAAGTATATGCAATTATGTAATTTAGAATAGAGCATTGGTTTCCAAACCTTTTCACTTGGGCCACCTTCCATCATTGGGGAGCATCCAGCACAATCTTTCAGATTTAAAGCCTTATTTCCTACAATTCTATACATTTTGTCATGGAGTGGAGCATTTATTTTTGCCATTTTAAAGAAAATTTCCTGCTGTTCTACACATTTTGCCATGTCTTATGTGTGTTCATGTGATATCTCAGTGACTCAAACATTACAACAAAATCAATGGGCTGAAGAACCTAGCTAAAATAACACTAGCTGACATGGGCTTGTTGATCTGGACATTTCTAACAAGTTATAAATAGCTCTCTAAGGTCTGCAATG
The DNA here is from genome assembly GCF_036934945.1 of Oncorhynchus masou masou. Lineage (NCBI taxonomy): Eukaryota > Metazoa > Chordata > Actinopteri > Salmoniformes > Salmonidae > Oncorhynchus > Oncorhynchus masou. Next base: position 27,052,065 of record NC_088239.1, read on the forward strand.
ACTAACATGACAAGAGAAAAACTGTTGATGCACTACCAAATTTAGAAATGACATCTTGTGAATTCTAATATTACAACTTCCTTAAAAAAAACTATTTGCACCCCCAGTAGGCCGCGACCCACCGTTTGGGAACCACTGGACTAGAGCATTATACTGTTATTCCCCTAATTGTGAATCAATCATAAAGATTCGGGGTCATTCACTTTATTCCTTAGAAACACACATAAAAATGTCTAGTGACCGGGATACTTTTTCCAAAACCTTCTCATGTAACCTCATAGCCTGTAAGTTGATTCCTTGCTAGGCCTCAAATCCACTAATGAAAAGCCTTACAGAGTGGTTTGGCTATCAGAATAAAGTCTTTATTCGACACAACATATTCCTTTACTTATCTTAAACACCGGGGGAACAGTAGAGGTAACTTTCACTTTACACACATTCATACTGGTGATATTAATAGGGAATAAAGGAGGTGTTTCTATAGCAGTAAACCCATGCTATTTCTGGACGCTGGCCTATGACTGGTGGTGGTAGTGTATACCAGGGCCAAAAGGTCTTGTCTGGCTGCCAGTCAAATATGTAGTCAGGATGGAAATGGTTTCTAGAGCTGTGCACGTCCAATTCAGCTCAGATACATGGAGTGCTGTTTCATTTTTCTCAAGTCATGTGGAACAGAGAAGACACGTGCCTACTTCTAAAAGTTTGATTCACCAAAAAAAACGCAGCTTTAAAAAACAATTTCGGGTAACATTGTCAGACATTTCCAAAACATAGCATAATGAGGTAGCATAGCCACAAGAAAATACATGATCTTGGAAAGAAACCCAGACATTGATCTTTGGTCTTCAGGAGGATTGTTACTCTTTCCATTTGACAGAACCTCCTTCCTCTGGCGTGTTATTACTTCTAGAACTACAGTACAGTAAAGTGAGTCACTCACTTTCTTTTCATTCTTTTTATAGCTCTTTGCCTGAGGTTTGGGTTTTTCTTCTGACTTCACAGCTAGTACATAGTGTTCTGAAAACCATATGTTTCTTAGAGCGTGGTGAGAGCATGACTCTCGCTGGTGATAGTTATTTTCTTGGTATTTTATTTCTTTAGCAGATTTTTTTTTTTTTTTTACAGCGAGCACTTAGATATGTTCATTTTCACATTTTCAAAAATTCATAGAATGTTTGGGAATGACGTATAGTAAGGCATGTGGAAATTCGATAGCAATATAGAGTGGGAAAGTGGCCGTGCGCTTAATAGACACCGCAGTAAATAAAAATAAATAAAAAACATCAGTCTTTTCCAGGACTGGAGTCTAGGCAGACCGGTGTGCCATACCCAATCAGAGCTACAGTAGCCCTACAGTATATGCAAATAAGCCATTTGCCACAAGGGCCTGCTATCGTTCACTATGAACTGAACTGTGGATTACAGGCATTAGCAACAGCGCAACTTCAGATCATTAGAAGGCATTCGCCAAAAGCCACAAAATACACCTGAGTGGATTTCTGCAAATATGTAAATACCGAGAGAGTCCTCTTACAATTAGGAACTTCACAGTCCTATTGATCAAACAACCATGAAAAGGTAGCTCTCTCCCTCAGTTGCTTATGCACATCAACAACAACAAGATCAAGAACTAATGCTATCCTGAGCGAAATGAGCTAAAATCTAAGGAGGGAACATCAGATAAACCCTCTCAAACTTTTTCTGCTAGTTGGCCATCAAAATTGCACTGTTAAATGATGGGTGATAGTAACCTGCTTGTCCTTCTGCAGCTTTCCTGCCAATGTATGCTTGTCCAAACTTAGGTTTTGACAACTGAATGGGAACTTGCCTGACTACCTGTCCATTTGATCGATGCTAAATAGATTTGATTGACATCTAAGAGATACACTAACTGTGGATAACAGTTATTCAAATTCAGCATAGCTAGCTAGCTAGCCATCATAGCAATTCACATTTCTTGCTAGTGTAACGGTATGTGAAACGGCTAGCTTAGTTAGCGGTGGTGCGCACTAAATAGTGTTTTAATCGGTGACGTCACTTGCTCTGAGACCTTGAAGTAGTGGTTCCCCTTGCTCTGCAAGGGCCGCAGCTTTTGTGAAGCGATGGGTAACGATGCTTCGTGGGTGACTGTTGTTGATGTGTGCAGAGGGTCCCTGGTTCGTGCCCGGGCATGGGCGAGGGGACGGTCTAAAGTTATACTGTTACACTAACTAACCAAATGACATCTGCATCTTTAGCTGTAGCCACAGAAAAATGATATGAGGGGAAAAAGTCACTCACTCACCCACTCCTCCAATGACATGACATCCTCCCAGCAGCTAGCTAGCTATCTACTGTAGCTAATGTTAGGCTGCGTGTTTTCAGCTTGCTAAATACAGTGCCTTGCGAAATACAGTGCCCCCTTGAACTTTGCGACCTTTTGCCACATTTCAGGCTTCAAACATAAAGATATAAAACTGTATTTTTTTGTGAAGAATCAACAACAAGTGGGACACAATCATGAAGTGGAACGACATTTATTGGATATTTCAAACTTTTTTAACAAATCAAAAACGGAAAAATTGGGCGTGCAAAATTATTCAGCCCCCTTAAGTTAATACTTTGTAGCGCCACCTTTTGCTGCGATTACAGCTGTAAGTCGCTTGGGGTATGTCTCTATCAGTTTTGCACATCGAGACACTGAAATTTTTTCCCATTCCTCCTTGCAAAACAGCTCGAGCTCAGTGAGGTTGGATGGAGAGCATTTGTGAACAGCAGTTTTCAGTTCATTCCACAGATTCTCAATTGGATTCAGGTCTGGACTTTGACTTGGCCATTCTAACACCTGGATATGTTTATTTTTGAACCATTCCATTGTAGATTTTGCTTTATGTTTTGGATGATTGTCTTGTTGGAAGACAAATCTCCGTCCCAGTCTCAGGTCTTTTGCAGACTCCATCAGGTTTTCTTCCAGAATGGTCCTGTATTTGGCTCCATCCATCTTCCCATCAATTTTAACCATCTTTCCTGTCCCTGCTGAAGAAAAGCAGGCCCAAACCATGATGCTGCCACAACCATGTTTAACAGTGGGGATGGTGTGTTCAGAGTGATGAGCTGTGTTGCTTTTACGCCAAACATAACGTTTTGCATTGTTGCCAAAAAGTTCAATTTTGGTTTCATCTGACCAGAGCACCTTCTTCCACATGTTTGGTGTGTCTCCCAGGTGGCTTGTGGCAAACTTTAAACGACACTTTTTATGGATATCTTTAAGAAATGGCTTTCTTCTTGCCACTCTTCCATAAAGGCCAGATTTGTGCAATATACGACTGATTGTTGTCCTATGGACAGAGTCTCCCACCTCAGCTTTAGATATCTGCAGTTCATCCAGAGTGATCATGGGCCTCTTGGCTGCATCTCTGATCAGTCTTCTCCTTGTGTGAGCTGAAAGTTTAGAGGGACGGCCAGGTCTTGGTAGATTTGCAGTGGTCTGATACTCCTTCCATTTCAATATTATCGCTTGCACAGTGCTCCTTGGGATGTTTAAAGCTTGGGAAATCTTTTTTTATCCAAATCCGGCTTTAAACTTCTTCACAACAGTCTCTCGGACGCTCGTTGTCTCCGGTTTGCCTACATAGCCCAGTGCGGGCTATTCCACCTCGCCGCACTGGCAGGGCGACCGAGAGTATTCAACCGGGTAAGGTTGGGCAGGCTCGGTGCTCAAGAGCTCCAGTGCGCCTGCACGGTCCGGTCTATCCAGTACCACCTCCACACCCCAGGCATCCGGTAGCAGCTCCCCGCACCAGGCTTCCTGTGCGTGTCTTCGGCCCAATACCACCAGTGCCAGCACCACGCATCAGGCCTACAGTGCGCCTTGCCTCTCCTGCGCTGTCGGAGCCTTTCTTCTCTCCTGCGCTGTCGGAGTCTCCCGCCTGTTCAGCGCTTCTAGAGCCTTCCTCCTCTACAGCGCTGCCGGTGCCTCCTGCCTGTTCGGAGCAGCCTGAGCTGGCAGTCTGCATGGAGCAGCCAGAGCTGCCAGTCTGCATGGAGCAGCTAGAGCTGCCAGTCTGCATGGAGCAGCCAGAGCTGTCAGTCTGCATGGAGCAGCCAGAGCTGCCAGTCTGCATGGAGCAGTCAGTCTGCAAGGAGCTGCCAGTCTGCAAGGAGCTGCCAGTCTGCAAGGAGCTGTTAGTCTGCATGGAGCAGCCAGAGCTGTCAGTCTGCAAGAAGCCGCCAGAGCTGTCAATCTGCATGGAGCAGCCAGAGCCACCAGTCAGCATGGAGCAGCCAGAGCCGCCAGTCAGCATGGAGCAGCCAGAGCCGTCAGTCAGCATGAAGCAGCCAGAGCCGTCAGTCTGCCAGGATCCGCCAGTCAGCCAGACTCTTCCAGATCTGCCAGTCAGCCAGACTCTTCCAGATCTGCCAGTCAGCCAGACTCTTCCAGATCTGCCAGTCAGCCAGACTCTTGCAGATCTGCCAGTCACTTCCGTTCTCAGAATGTTGAAAAAACATTCTGTTTTACCGGTCAGGAAACATATGGCTTCGTTCCCAGAACCAATAGGAAACCAAAAACGTACGTTCCCACAACTTCCAAGGAAAAAAATGTGTTAGCTGGGTAGGCCTTGGTCAAAAGTAGTGCACTAAATAGGGAATAGGGTGCCATTTGGGAAGCATACATCGTCAACCCGGCCCAGCCTGGCTCAGCTCCAGTCCAAACAGAACACACTTTGTCCTCGGCTGAGTTTTTGGCAGCAGCTGTTCATGCAGTACACTCCAGCAGCAGCTGACTCCTTTGTTTTACTTAGTGGTTGTTTTTTTTCGGCAACTCCTTTTTCTGATGTGTTTAGGGGCCCGGTTTCTCCCTCTCTTTCTTTTTTCCCTCCACATTTCTGTTGACATTTTTTCTTCTCTTTCCCCCTCCTCACCATACCCCATGGCCCTCCACTCCTCTGGCCGAGCGGCTGCAGTAAGAGGCTGTTAGGACTGTGATGTATGGGGGCAGCTGACGCCCACCTGCCGCCCAGCAGTCTCCCTGGAGGGGGTTCCAAAGCTGAGCCATTGGTGCTCGGTCTGCTCCCTCCCTCCCTCTGCTCCCTGGATGAATCAATGGCACTAACTGTCACACCTGTTCTGACTCCATAAACACTGACGACACTCATTGCACTTCCATGTAGCTTGATGAAGATATAGATATTTTTTTGTTATTGTTTATTTATGTGGCATGAAGATGCTTTATTGTAAATATTCTTGAAATTAATGAATTTCCATCCTAATAACTGTAATTTACAGCTTACAAATGATGAAATTGTGGTTAATTGGCACTAGATTAGCTCTTAATTAGTGAATGTGAATGATTTGGAAAAGGTCCTCCTGTAATGGGTGTAGCTGATTCACTATCTTGTTGTTGGCAGGATGAATGGCATTCCTCATTGTGCCCACTGTTATCTCAGAATGGCACAAGGTAACATGACAGCTGGTGACCTTTTCCACACCACAGTGAATCACTCTCTGGCATCGTGGTACTGACTGGCCCAGAGGGCACAGATGGCTCATCATCATCATCGTATTCACAGAATGGACAAAACATTAGGAACACATTCCTATTGTTGAGTTGCACCCCCTTTTGCCCTCAGAAAAGCCTTAATTCATCCAGGCATGGACTTTACAAGGTGTCGAAAACATTCCACAGGGATGCTGGGCCATGTTGACTCCAATGCTTCCCGCAGTTGTCAAGTTGGCTGGATGTCCTTTGGGTGGTAGACCATTCTTGATACACATGGGAAACTGTTGAGCGTGAAAAACTCAGCAGCGTTGCAGTTCTTGACACACACAAACCGGTGCCCCCGGCACCTACTACCATACCCCGTTCGAAGGCACTTCAATCTTTTGTCTCGCCCGTTCCCCCTCTGAATGGCAGACATACACAATCCTTGTCTCAAATTGTGTCACGGCTTCAAAATCCTCCTTTAACCCTCCTCTCCTGCATCCACACTGACTGAAGTGGATTTAACAGGTGACATCAGTAAGGGATCATAGCTTTCACCTGGATTCACCTGGTCAGTCGATGTCGTAGAAAATGTTTTGTCCGCTCAGTGTATACTAAGCCCACTAGTTTAAAATTACTATTGTTCAGGTGCAGAGCAAATGCCACTACCTCTCTTTCTACTGTGACATTTTACGGTGAACCTCATCTTGCTCTACTGAGAGAGGGAAGTGTAGTTAGACAAAAAGGAATCACTTATGGTTGCTGTTAGCAACAACACTTCAGGCACTCAGGAGCAACGTAGCAATTAGACACATCTTTTTAATGTGGCTGTTAAGAAGCCACCACTACTGATGGCCAGGCTGTCTCACTCTCTCTCCCAGGATGGATAACATCAGACTGGGGGTGAGTTGCAACTGGCACCCTATTCCCTACATCATGCACTAGTTTTGACCAGAGCCCTATCAAAAGTAGTGCACGATGTAGGGAATAGGGTAGCATTTGTGATGCAAGTCCAGGGGATGGCGAGTGGTAGAGTGTCAGTAGTGATTCATGTAAAGGGCAGAGGCTACTTCCTTGATGGTTTAATGATTTTCTTCTACACCTCTCATCGCTTTTTGCATAATAGACCACATGGAAATTGACTTGCTGTTCTGTCCGACAGTGTCTCAGTGCTGTGTGCTTCCACAAATGGGTTTGACAGTTTTATAAGGGTATGAGGAAACATTTCAATTTCTCAATGTCAATTCCAATTATTCAATGTCGGTATTGAAATACCAGTATTTCAATCATATATAATGGTTAATAAGTATCGGTTATCGACATGAAACATTTTTTTTAGGAATTTGTTTCCATGGCTCTAATTGCTTTGAGGACTTGTGTCACATTCAATGGAGTTTCATGCAACAGCTGAACTGCTACTAGAGTTACATAACACATTTTGTTATGGGTTCTAATGTTTCAGTTGCATATGGAAACCCTGTTGCTGGTCTACTCCAGTGGTGGATACATGTCAATCATCAATCAGCAGGCACTCCAACCACTCCAACCAATTATGTTGAGAAGGCACCATAAACACCAATGCCCTGGAAACACAGTTATCCCCAAGACAAGCCACTAATGGCTGCCTACCTCGCTCACATCATCTATTTGAGCGATTTACCATCCAACCCTCCCACCCATGTTTCAGTCAGTCAGTACTACTTAAGCGCAGGCCGTGGAGGAAATGACTCTTTCCTAATATACCTGACAGTGGAGAGAGAAGGAAGAGGATGTATTCTGAGGGAAAGCATCCCCAGTCAGCAGCCTGCCTGGTGGGAGCTGTGTAGCTATGTGTTTGTGCTGTGTAATTACAGAATGTGCTGATTAATGGGGAGCTCCATCCCAGTCAGTCTCTCTCTCTCTTGCTCTCTTTATCTCTTTCTCTCTCTCTTCTCTCAGCAGTCCCTCTCATTAACGTTCCATCTGACCTGAAGCTCCATGTTCATTAGGCTTTCAAACAGATGGTTAAAATAGAGCTGGTGTGTGGTAGCCTCATTAAAGACAACAGTGAATTATGATTAAGTCAACAAAGGCTCAGTTCTTTGCTGTTCTAGACTGCTGTGATTCAGCCAAAGGACAGACAGAGAGCCCTCCTCCAATGCTGATGGGTCTGGATCAGACAGACAGGCCCGCTGTCCCTTTCATCTTGTTTGTTTCAGCGGCATTTCAACTGTATTTTGCAAATAAAGAGAATAGAGAGAATGGTTTGGATCTGAGTGCATCAACGATGAAAGAGATGGGAGCGATCCAAAAGTATGTTGAAGGAGAGACTGTGGCCATCCCAAAATCTCAATATCCATCAGGCAACAACAGCAACATGATGCTCTTACTTTGATAAATGAACTGAATGCATACTTTTATCACTCTGTGTATCAATTCATATAATTTGAGGCTCAGTTAGCCTGCGCTCTTCTATTTATTTTTTCAGTGGCATTTAATTGAAGTCTAAGTGTGTGTACTATTGCTAGCATCTCTAGATAAGACTAGATGACAATTGGTTTTGGCAATCATTGTATCAGCATACAGCAAACGCATTTCCTATGAAAAATGGAGAGAGTTATTTGAGACGGTCTAGTCTAGACTCTTCGAAAAAAAGGGTTCCAAAATGGTTATTCGGCTGTTACCATAGCAGAACCCTTTTTGGCTCCAGCTAGCACCTTTTTTGGTTCCAGGTAGAACTCTTTTAGGTTCCATGTAGAACCCCCTGTGTAAAGAGTTCTACATGAAACTCAAAAGGGTTCTACCTGGGACCAAAAAGGGTTCTACAAAGGGTTCTCCTATGGGGACAGCAAATAAACATTTGAGGTAGTTTTGGAACAAAAACTGAAAGAGTAGGATTGGCCCTTTGACAGGGTTTAATGTGGATGTCTGTGTGATGGTCAGTCGAAACCGGATGGTTACAGGTGATGGAAGAGGTGTTGGTCTGGTCTGACAGTGTTGGGTGTTTGTGAACTGTCCAGGCTGTTGCTAACTGTCCCTTTCAATGTCCATCCACACCACCGGTGCCATATCGCTCACATCTAATTAATGCTCTTGCGCCATGAAGCCACTGTCCGACCTGAGGATCCATTGCCGTGGAAACTGAGTCTCCTGTGCCACAGTGCCGGACAGTGGAAGGGAAGAAAGAGTGACTCATCACCCTCAATAAAACAAAGAGCAAACAGTGAGTGCGTCAGGCAACACGCTCCGGCTATAAATGTCAAAGCATCATTTCCCAAGGAGTCAGCCAGCCAAGAAAACAACAGAACAGCCAGAGTAGTCATAGCATCGTGGCTAAAAGATATGACAGCAGGATGGCTTATTTTTTAAATTCTGTACCCGAAATGCCTAATTCCACACAGTGACGTGTCTGTACAACAGAGAGGAGGGGAATGGAGAGATCCTGTTTAAAGAAGATCAGTAGGAGGTGTAGTAGGCTAGCAACCTTGGTGCAGATAATCCAACAGAGGAGGCTCGGGTTTTATCCCAAATGACACTATATTCCCCAAGTAGTGCACTACATTTTACCAGGGCCCATGGAGCTCTGGTCAAAAGTAGTGCACTATATAGGGAATAGGACATCATTTGGGACGTATCCTGAATCTCCCTGTGGGCAGTAGTCCCGCACAAATGTTGGGGATCAATGTCATTTCAATGTCTGATTTTCCTAATATTTTGCCTTGGCAAATAAGGGATGTAACAATTACATTTCCCCTGATGTTTTTCTTTGAGGAGAACAGTTAGAAGTGTCTTCAAAGGTCATTTGAATATCTTCTCATATCCAGACTAAAACATATTACATTTCCTTTACTGTCCAAGGATGGGAGGTATTAAACACAGAACAGGCCTCTGCAGAGCACCACAAAACAGCAGATAATTTCACTGTTCCACGAAGACATAGAGGCTTCTGTCCTACTCAGATGGCATCCCAAATGGCATCCTAATCCTTATTTGGTGCACTACTTTTGACCAGGGCCCACTTTTGACCAGGGCCGAAAGGACACTTTTCAAAAGTAGTACACTATGTTGGGAATAGGGTGCCATTTGGGATGCACAGCATTCAACAACATTCAAATATTAATTCAGCCCAGTTCAGCTCTGACCCTCAACATCAGTGGTGGTAGCATTAGTACAGCAGCCTGTTGCATCCATTTTTCTATTGGTTTTGGTAGATAGAGGGAGCTGCACTTCCATCGTTAGGCGGGTCATTGTGAATGAGTGTCTCTGACTGTGATGAGTTTGGTGATGACGGCTGGTTGTTCATGTCATAATTTTTTGTGTATTTTATTCATGATTGGTCCCCTTGGGTCCAATCACAATTACGCAATTACATACAATAAAACAGTACATAACACAACACATTATTACACACTACTCTACCAAAACATATCTACAATGCAAAATCAATAATACAGAAAAATAGCAATATTAAAACGTATGGGGTGTAGAGTGCCTGTGTGTGTGTGTGTGTGTGTGTGTGTGTGTGTGTGTGTGTGTGTGTGTGTGTGTGTGTGTGTGTGTGTGTGTGTGTGTGTGTGTGTGTGTGTGTGTGTATCTCTTCACGGTCTGCGTTGTTCCATAAGATGCTAATATGATTTTACTGCTTGACTGAGTTACATGATGTGGAATAGAGTTCCATGTAGTCATGGCTCTATGTAGTACTATGAGTTTCAAATCAAATCACATTTTATTTGTCACATGCTCCAACTACAACAGGTGTAGTAGACCTTACAGTGAAATGCTTACTCACAAGCCCTTGTAGGGTGCCGTCTTTTGGATGGGATGTTAAACGGGTGTCCTGACTCTCTGCGGTCATTAAAGATCCCATGGCACTTATCGTAAGAGTAGGGGTGTTAACCCCGGTGTCCTGGTTAAACTCCCAATCTGGCTCTCATACCATCATGGTCACCTAATCATCCCCAGTTTACAATTGGCTCATTCATCCCCCTCCTCTCCCCTGTAACTATTCCCCAGGTCATTGCTGTAAATGAGAATGTGTTCTTAGTCAACTTACATGTTAAAATAAGTGTAATTTTTTTATAAAGAAATAAAAACAACAATGAAGTTTTAATAAAAAATACCTAAAATTTAAAAAATAAATAAAAGTAACAAATAATTAAAGAGCAGCAGTAAAATAATGATAGCGAGGCTATATATCAGGGGTACCGGTACAGAGTCAATGTGCAGGGTCAATGAATAGCATTCTCACATAGGTGTTCCTTTTGTCCAGGTGTGAAAGGACAGTGTGGAGTGCAAAAGAGATTGCATCATTTGTGGATCTGTTGGGGTGGTATGAAAATTTGAGTGGGTCTAAGGTTTCTGGGATAATGGTGTTGATGTGAGCTATGACCAGCCTTTCAAAGCACTTCATGGCTACAGATGTGAGTGCTGCAGGTCTGTAGACATTTAGGCAGGTTACCTTAGTGTTCTTGGGCACTGGGACTATGGTTGGCTGCTTGAAACATGTTGGTATTACAGACTCAGACAGGGAGAGGTTGAACATGTCAGTGAAGACACTTGCCAGTTGGTCAGTGCATGCTCGGAGTATACATCCTGGTAAATGTTGACCTGTATAAAGGTCTTACTCACATTGGCTACGGAGAGCGTGATCACACAGTCGTCCAGAACAGCTGATGCTCTCATGCATGCTTCAGTGTTACTTGCCTCGAAGCGACCATTGTAGTTTAGCTCGTCTGGTAGGCTCGTGTCACTGGGCAGCTCCCGTAGTCTGTTCTGGACTTGGGGACTGTGAAGAGACCTCTGATGGTATATATTGTGGGGTATGTATGCGTGTCTTAGCTGTCTGCTAGTTGCTTAAACAGACAGCTTGGTGATTTCAACATGTCAATACCTCTCACGAAGACAAGCAGTGATGCAGTCAATCTCTCCTCTACTTTGAGCTAGAAGAGATTGACATGCATATTATTAATGTTGTCTCTCCGTGTACATTTAAGGGCCAGCCGTGCTGCTCTGTTCTTGGCCAATTGTAATTTGCCTTGTTCTTCTTTGTGGCACTAGACCATATGACTGGGCAGTAGCCCGGGTGCTACAAAACTAGGGCCTGTAGGACTTGTTTTGTTGATAGCGATGTCAAGAAAGCAGATCAGTGGTTTATTATGGACAGACCTCTCCCCCATTTTAGCTACCGTAGCATCAATATGTTTTGACCATGACAGTTTACAATCCAGGGTTACACCAAGTAGTTTAGTCTCCTCAACTTGCTAACTGTCCACATTATTCATTACAATATGTAGTTGAGGTTTAGGGTTTAGTGAATGATTTGTCTTAAATACAATGCTTTTCGTTTTTTGAAATATTTACAACTATCCTATTTCTTGCCGCCCATTCTGAAGCTGACTGCAGCTCTTTGTTAAGTGTTGCAGTGATTTCACTTGCTGTGGTAGCTGAAATCTATATTGTTGAGTCATCAGCATACATAGACCTAGGTTTTACTCAGTGCCCGTGGTAGGTCATTAGTAAAGATTTTTTTAAAGTATGGGGCCTAGACAGCTTCCCTGGGGAATGCCTGACTCTACCTGGATTAAGTTGGAGGGGCTTCCATTAAAGAACACTCTCCGTGTTCTGTTAGACAGGTACATACATACGCTTTACCAGCAGCAGATTAAGATTGATAATGTCAAAAGTTGCACTGGTCTAACAAAACATTTCCCACACTCTTCGTATTATCAATTTCTCATGGTATTTTGTGTAAGTGCCACACATGTTGAATGCCCTTCCCTATAAGATTGCTGAAAGTCTGTGGTTAATTTGATTACTGTGAAATAGCATTGTATCTGGTCAAACACCATTTTTTCCAAAAGTTTACTAAGGGGTGCTTTGCTATTCTTAGCGGAATGACTTTTGCCTACCCTCAAGGCCTGAGGGAACACACTTTCCTGTAGGCTTAGATTGAAGAGATGGCAAATAGGAGTGGACATATAGTCCGCTATCATCCTCAGTAATTTTCCATCCAAGTTGTCAGATCCAGGTGGCTTGCCATTGTTGATAGACAACAACAAAACTATTCACCTCTTCCATACTCACTGTACAGAATTCATAACTGTGATGCTTTCCGCTTATAATTTGGTCAGTTATGTATGGATGTGTAGGTTCAGAATTTGTTGTTGGCATGTCATGCCCAAGTTTGCTAATCTTGCCAATGAAAAAAATCATTAAAGTAGTTGGCAATATCAATGGGTTTTGTGATGAATGAACCATCTGATTCAATAAATGATGGAGCCGAGTTTGCCTTTTTGCCCAACATTTCATTGAAGGTGCTCCAAAGCTGTTTACTATAATTTTTCATATAATTTATCTTTGTTTCATAGTCCAGTTTCTTCTTTTTGTTAAGTTTATTCACATGATTTCTCAATTTACAGTACGTTTGCCAATCAGTTGTGCAACCAGAAATTTTTTCAATTACTCACCAATCCAAGTCATTTTCTTAATGGGTGCATGCTAATTAGTAACTGGAATTAGCAATTTCATAAATGTGTCAAATTCAGCGTCTGGTTGTTCCTCATTACACACCACAGACCAGCAAATATTATTTACATCTTCAACATAAGATTCACTGAAAAAACCCTCATATGACCTCTTATACACACTATATTAGGCCCAGGAACCTTTCCTTGATATGGCTACTATTTTATGATCACTAAATCAGATGGATTTGGGTACTGCCTTAGTAAAGGTGTGATCAATACTGTGCTGTTCCTGTGCTGTTTGTGGGTATCTTAATAAAGGCCAGTCAATATTTAGATGAATGTAGTGTTACAATCAAGGTGCCACGCATCCTTCACTGCTCCCTGCATTGGGCATATGAGGAAATAATAATAATAAATTTAAAAAATAAACTGCCAGTCTGGTTCAACTGTTCTCTTATAGAACATTACAGTAACATGCTATATGTTATCTAATCTGCATCATGCATTTGACATAACTCAGTAAATGTTTGCCCTTAGGGGAGGGGAATTGCATAGGTCATGCATTTTTTTTAATGCTAAATAGACACGTGTTTGCACCAGTTATTGTAAATACATACCACTGCAATATTATCACAAGAGCTTGGCTGACATTCATTTACATTTGACAATGACACAGATTGGCATTTGGTTTGTTTGACTATAGGTTTAATCGAATATATCTAGTTTACTTCCCATCAATGCCCCGTCTGGCCTGACCTTGTCTCATTGGCCATAAAACAGTTGCCATCAGTGAAAAGGTCTTGGATAAATATTTGCTGGTCTTTAACCCTGTGCGGTTTGGTGCTGTGTTCTCTGTTTGCGTTGCCCTGACCCCAGTCAGTGTCAGAACGATGGCACGTGTGTCCCTGACGAGCGGTCCCTTGATAAGAAGAGAAGAGAGAAAAGAGAGAGGCGGTGAGGCCTTGTGGGATAAGAGGAGGAAAGAGGTGAAGGATGGGGTAAACATAGACAGACTGCTCGTTCACACACTCCTCCCACTACGCACATCACCATCAATCCCCCCTTCAGACATTGCACACCTAGCTGACCAAGTGCTCTGCTTCCCTTACTCATATTCTGAGGTCAAATTATTCCTGTGCTGTGTTCCTTGGCTTCAACAGCTCATGTTAGCTACATGTTGCTGGATGGTTGAGAGTCAAGAGAATGAATGTTTATTATTCATTGCTTTATTATCTAATCTGCAGCTTGGATATTAGGAAAGCCTCCCACTATGCTCCTCTTGAGTTTAGGAAAGCTCCCCCAAATCCCCTGTCCGCTTAATTATCCTTCATGCAAATCAGAGATCAATGCGCTTGTAAATATTTGATGTGTGTGTGTGTGTGCATGCCTTTGTGTGTGCACGAGAGTGTGCATGTGTGTGTATGAGAGAGTGTGTATGCTGTATGTCTAAGAGAGAGAGAGTGTGTTTGCAGCACTTTTTGAATACGCTGTAAGTGGAGATATGGAATTAGCTGAGGAGGACGGGATTTTGTGGATTAGGCCGAGAGATTTGACTTAATGCGGGCCCAACTCCTGGACTTGGGCTATGTGTAATTCACTTTGGCGTCCTTGAAATCGCTACTGTGAGAAATGCAGCAGCTGCAACAGAGTACTGAGCGTCTCCAGATATGCTGGATTCAGTGTGCACAATCTCCACTTTCTCTGAAACAAGATTGCATGGGGGGGCCGGGGGATGTGTGTGTAATAGCTGGGGGGGGGACATTATTGAGCCTAAGAATATTCAGATGGTGAAAGACAGCAGAATGGGATGTTTCATCCATTGCCCTGTCCTGACAGTCCTTAATCCCTTATGAGTGTGTCAGAGAGGGGGTTGTTGGACTCCTGCCTGCCTCTCCTTTCTGTTCATGGATTTGGGCAGAATTTGTGGTCCATCTAGAGACAGGAGCATGAGGAGGATTGACTGCTTTACACTGCATCATAAAAACTAAAGCCCATAGGAGATGTTCGGTTGAACATCAGCAGCTGCCTTAAGTAATTGTAATTTTTTATTAAAAGAGAGGCTAAGGCCACAGAAAAGAGATCTTTGTATGGTTGCAGATGATGCTTGTACATCTGTGTAGGTTAGATCTGTGATACATATACTCAGCAAAAAAAGAAACGTCCTCTCACTGTCAACTGCATTTATTTTCAGCAAACTTACCATGTGTAAATATTTGTATGGACAACAAGATTCAACCACTGAGACATAAACTGAACAAGTTCCACAGACATGACTAACAGAAGTGGAATAATGTGTCCCTGAACAAAGGGGGGGGGGGGTCAAAATCAAAAGTAACAGTTGGTATTTGGTGTGGCCACCAGCTGCATAAAGTACTGCAGTGCATCTCCTCCTCATGGACTGCACCAGATTTGCCCGTTCTTGCTGTGAGATGTTACCCCACTCTTCCCCCAAAGCAACTGCAAGTTCCCGGACATTTCGGGGGGGAATGGCCCTAGACCTCACCCTCCAATCCAAGAGGTCCCAGACGTGCTCAATGGGATTGAGATCCGGGCTCTTCGCTGGCCATGGTTAGAACACTGACCATTCCTGTCTTGCAGGAAATCACGCACAGAAGGAGCAGTATGGCTGGTGGCATTGTCATTTTGGAAGATCATGTCCGGATGAGCCTGCAGAAAGGGTACCACATGAGGGAGGAGGATGTCTTCCCTGTAACGTACTGCGTTGAGATTGCCTACAATGACAACATGCTCAGTCCGAATATGTTGTGACAAACTGCCCCAGACCATGACGGACCCTCCAAATTCGATCCTGCTCCAGAGTACAGGCCTCTGTGTAACGCTCATTCCTTTGATGATAAACGTGAATCTGACCATCACCCCTGGTGAGACAAAACCGCGACTCGTCAGTGAAGAACAGTTTTTGCCAGTCCTGTCTGGTCCAGTGATGGTGGGTTTGTGCCTATAGGCGACTTTGTTGCCGGTAATGTCTGGTGAGGACCTGCCTTACAACAGGCCTACAAGCCCCCAGTCCAGCCTCTCTCAGACTATTGCGGACAGTCTGAGCACTGATGGAGGGATTGTGCGTTCCTGGTGTAACTTGGGCAGTTGTTGTTGCCATCCTGTACCTGTCCCGCAGGTGTGAAGTTTGGATGTACTGATCCTGTGCAGGTGTTGTTACACGTGGTCTGCCACTGCGAGGACGATCAGCTGTCCGTCCTGTCTCCCTGTAGCACTGTCTTACGCGTCTCACAGTACGGATATTGAAAAGTATTGCCCTGGCCACATCTGCAGTCCTCATGCCTCCTTGCAGAATGCCTAAGGCACGTTCACGCAGATGAGCAGGGACCCTGGGCATCTTTCTTTTGGTGTTTTTCAGAGCCAGTAGAAAAGCCTCTTTAGTGTCCTACGTTTTCATGCCTGTGACCTTAGTTGCATTCCGTCTGTAAGCTGTTAGTGTCTTAACCACCGTTCCACAGGTACATGTTCATTAATTGTTTATGGTTCATTGAACAAGCATGGGAAACAGTGTTTAAGCCCTTTACAATGAAGATCTGTGAAGTGAGTTTATTAGGGTCTCCGATCAAAAACACATCTTATGAACGATGGATAAAATAAAATGTTAATTGTGTAGATAATCCTCTAAGAAAGCAATGGTCCAAACCTCATGTCACTATCATAATCCATTCAAAGTCAGCCTAATTTTGTAAAATGGCAAAAATTAGGCTGACTAAATTCATTAAATCTGTAAAATTGCCTAGCGTCAGCTAGGAATTAAGGCTACTGGCTACCTGACAGGTTGAACTTGTCATCTTTCTTCTCGAATCCGCAGGATATAAAACAATATAGAGGTAAGATGGATATCGATTTTGAGAGATGACGTAGTATTTTTCATATTGTAGTATACACTTTTCATATTAATTTGAAATTCCTGTTCTTTTTCGTAGATTTCTCACAAAAACAAACGTATCTCTGAAGCCTTTTAGATTTAATTCAGCTCGTGTCGTACTAATTTTGCCTTTTGCAACCTGTGGAAACAACTTTGAAGACAACAACCACAAAATGTAAAATCCTCAAAAGTTTTTGCGAGAAACCTTACCGCTACGTCAACAGAGCTCAGTGCTTATTATCGGATGTATTAGTTTACGAAATCGGACTTTTTTGATATAATGTTAATTATATGTTAGAAAAAAAGACCCCACTGAACGATTCAGAACATGAGTAATCATATTTGTCTTGGTAAAATGTATTTTAGAACATAAGGAAGCGAAATGTCATCACCAAAGTGCATTTTCACAACTCTGGGCAGAGTGGACGGACACCCTATACAGATGAATAACACTTTCACACAGTGAAAACTATCACTTGCTGTGTAAAATATACTGCTTGAATATACAGTCACTCACTGATGCTGCCATAACAGTCTAGTGTTCCTGTGATCCTCCTCTGGCTTCTGCCAACATCAGGCATCAGTCTGGGCCCCACACAGTCCGCAGCGAATACATCTCCTTCATGCACTCAAATGACCAAATCGCCCTTTAGTGGCCTCATGGGTGGAATGCTATTAATATTTTTCATAATTTCATCATTAATAAACATTGTTTCAAAAAACCTGCTGAAAGTCTGGTGTTTCTATGTCAAACGGTTTTGTTATATTTCAGTCTTCTGTGATGTATAAAAAGTGTAATATTGGGATGCAAACTCAAAATTTCAATCCTATATATGACATGGTACAGGTTTCTTCTTTTTTTAAGCCCCTAACCATGTGTGTGAGGTGTATACTTTTGTTTCAAAGGAGATTTGTTTAAGACTACCAAGAAACACTCTGTGTGACCTTGACTTAGCCCCCTGCACAAAGGGATGGAGTGGAACGATATTGACCTCGGTATAACTCAACGCCAGCATGACGTCTACCGGCACACAGGTCTCGGGGATCATAAAATACACAGCTGTTCCCATCCATTCAACAAAGACATACTGTAAAAAGGTGAGCAAAGTGCCAGAGTTACGTGCCACTGTATAAAATCTACTCTGCTGTTCTCTGCTACCGCCTGTCTCTATCCCTCCATCCATCCACAGCATGGTGGTGCGCTGAGGGAGGGGTTAGGTGTGTTATTACTACAGAGAGAGAGGTCACCTGCCTGGCTGGCTGGCAGAGCACACTGTATACGGTAAGAGGATTAACTGGAGCAGATCCTCTGATGTCACTGTCTAGCCACAGTCTCACCCCCGCCGTTACCCTCTCTTGCACTAAATAGTGGAGAGGGGGTGGTTGCTAGGGGGGGTGAAGGTGATCATTTCAGGGGCACAATTCCATTCCACCCCGCTCAACCCAATGGTGACACATGAGATGCTTGTGGTACACGTTAAGATGCCCTCCCCATTCCCCCCACTGTACAGAATGACAGCCTACCAGCCTACTGACGGACACACTGTCCGCCGCAGGAAACAAAGGACCATATGGAACCGGCCAAGGTGGCACATTAAGGCATTAGACCATTTGTCCTTCGAGAGAAAGTGACAGACAGAGGAGGCTACTGGCCTGGCTGTAAAATAGTGCCTTGTTAATGGGCATCAGATTGATGCGTTCACACCTCAGTCATCATACTCTTGGCATGGTCAGCAAAGCCAGAAAGTGTAAATGTTTCAATGGCTTAAGGGTGGACACAACTTTAGGGACTTGAACTGTTGCCATGTTGATGAGTTTACCATTGTCCACTGTCTAAAAAGAGTCTTGAAAACAAATGGGACTCTCATTGGATCACCTTTTGCTCTGACAAAGAACACCCAATCATATGACATTATATAGTCTACACCAGCTATTCCCACCCAGGGGTACGTGCAATGCCGTCGGGGGTCTGCCAAATAAAAATGTGATTCACATTTTCAAACAGTACATTTATATTTTCCAACGGGGCTATACATTTGGGTGAGGTTTTGTTCTTGTCTGAGTAGCCTCGTTTCACTGCCAAAAATAAAATTAAACCATCAGCGAAATAGCAACACAATGTCAAATACAGGTAGCCTAGACAAATAATTAACATCTAATCACATTAACTATTACTCTCTCGCTGGAAACCTTCACTCTTGCGCAGACATTTGGAAACCAAACATGACAATTTGAAAAATAAGCCACGGGAGTTTTCTGAACGAGAATAAAGATACAACATGTACAGTGGGGAGAACAAGTATTTGATACACTGCAGATTTTGCAGGTTTTCCTACTTACAAAGCATGTAGAGGTCTGTAATTTTTATCAGAGGTACACTTCAACTATGACAGACAAAATGAGAAAAGAAATCCAGAAAATCACATTGTGGGATTTTTTTATGCATTTATTTGCAAATTATGGTGGAAAAGAAGTATTTGGTCACCTACAAACAAGCAAGATTTCTGGCTCTCACAGACCTGTAACTTCTTCTTTAAGAGGCTCCTCTGTCCTCCACTCGTTACCTGTATTAATGGCACCTGTTTGAACTTGTTATCAGTATAAAAGACACGTGTCCACAACCTCAAACAGTCACACTCCAAACTCCACTATGGCCAAGACCAAAGAGATGTCAAAGGACACCAGAAACAACATTGTAGACCTGCACCAGGCTTGGAAGACTGAATCTGCAATAGGTAAGCAGCTTGGTTTGAAGAAATCAACTGTGGGAGCAATTATTAGGAAATGGAAGACATACAAGACCACTGATAATCTTCCTCGATCTGGGGTTCTCACCCCGTGGGGTCAAAATGATCACAAGAATGGTGAGCAAAAATCCCAGAACCACACGGGGGGACCTAGTGAATGACCTGCAGAGAGCTGGGACCAAAGTAACAAAGCCTACCATCAGTAACACACTACGCCGCCAGGGACTCAAATCCTGCAGTGCCAGACGTGTCCCCCTGCTTAAGCCAGTACATGTCCAGGCCCATCTGAAGTTTGCTAGAGAGCATTTGGATGATCCAGAAGAAGATTGGGAGAATGTCATATGGTCAGATGAAACCAAAATATAACTTTTTGGTAAAAACTCAACTCGTCGTGTTTGGAGGACAAAGAATGCTGAGTTACATCCAAAGAACACCATACCTACTGTGAAGCATGGGGGTGGAAACATCATGCTTTGGGGCTGTTTTTCTGCAAAGGGACCAGGATGACTGATCTGTGTAAAGCAAAGAATGAATGGGGCCATGTATCGTGAGATTTTGAGTGAAGACCTCCTTCCATCAGCAAAGGCATTGAAGATGAAACGTGGCTGGGTCTTTCAGCATGACAATGATCCCAAACACACCGCCCGGCAACAAAGGAGTGGCTTCGTAAGAAGCATTTCAAGGTCCTGGAGTGGCCTAGCCAGTCTCCAGATCTCAACCCCATAGAAAATCTTTGGAGGGAGTTGAAAGTCTGTGTTGCCCAGCAACAGCCCCAAAACATCACTGCTCTAGAGGAGATCTTCATGGGCCAAAATACCAGCAACAGTGTGTGAAAACTTTGTGAAGACTTACAGAAAACGTTTGACTTCTGTCATTGCCAACAAAGGGTATATAACAAAGTATTGAGATAAACTTTTGTTATTGCCCAAATACTTATTTTTCACCATAATTTGCAAATAAATTCATTAAAAATCCTACAATGTGATTTTCTGGAGAAAAAATATTTTTTTTGTCTGTCATAGTTGAAGTGTACCTATGATGAAAATTACAGGCCTCTCTCATCTTTTTAAGTGGGAGAACTTGCACAATTGGTGGCTGACTAAATACTTTTTTGCCCCACTGTAAGTATTTGATACATCAAAAAAGCAGAACTTAATATTTGGTACAGAAACCTTTGTTTGCAATTACAGAGATCATACGTTTCCTGTAGTTCTTGACCAGGTTTGCACACACTGCAGCAGGGATTTTGGCCCACTCCTCCATACAGACCTTCTCCAGATCCTTCAGGTTTCGGGGCTGTCGCTGGGCAATACGGACTTTCAGCTCCCTCCAAAGCTTTGCTATTGGGTTCAGGTCTGTAGACTGGCTAGGCCACTCCAGGACCTTGAGATTTTTCCTACGAAGCCACTCCTTAGTTGCCCTGGCTGTGTGTTTCGTGTCGTTGTCATGCTGGAAGTCCCAGGCACGACCTATCTTTAATGCTCTTACTTACTGAGGGAAGGAGGTTGTTGGCCAAGATCTCGCAATACATGGCCCCATCCATCCTCCCCTCAATACGGTGCAGTCGTCCTATCCCCTTTGCAGAAAAGCATCCCCAAATAATTATTTTTCCACCTCCATGCTTCACGGTTGGGATGATGTTCTTGGGGTTGTACTCATCCTTTTTCTTCCTCCAAACACGGCGAGTGGACTTTAGACCAAAAGCTCTATTTTTGTCTCATCAGACCACAAGACCTTCTCTCATTCCTCCTCGGGATCATCCAGATGGTCATTGGCAACCTTCAGACGGGCCTGGACATGCGCTGGCTTGAGCAGGGGGACCTTGCGTGCGCTGCAGGATTTTAATCCATGACGGCATAGGTTTGACTGTTACGTTTATGGGGGGTCAATTAAGGAATACATCCTCTTCCACAAACCAGAACAACAGGACAGGATATTTTTAAAGTACTGGACAGCGTCAAGATGTGTTGGTATCTGTACTGATGGCTCAAAAGCCATGACAGGGACGTGCAAGCAGTTGCTCCCGACGTCACTTGGGTACACTGCAGCATCCCCCAAGAGGCTCTTGATGCCAAAGGAATCTCTGACAGCTTGAAAGACGTTTTGGACACTACAGTGAAAATTATTAACTTTGTTAAAGCAAGACCCCTGAACTCTTGTGTATTTTCTGCACTATGCAATGATATAAGCAGCGACCATGTAACGCTTTTACAACATACAGAAGTGCGCTGGTTATCAAGGGGCAAAGTATTGATGTGTTTTTGGAATTGAGAGATGACCTTAAAGTTTTCTTTACTGACCATAATTGTCACTTGTCTGACCGCTTGCCTGATGACGAGTTTCTCACACAACTTGCCTATCTGGATGATGTTTTTTTTCTCACCTGAATGATCTGAATCTAGGATTCTAGGGACTCTCCGCAACTATATTCAATGTGCGGGACAAAATTGAAGCTATGATTAAGAAGTTGGAGCTCTTCTATGTCTGCATTAACAAGGACAACACACAGGTCTTTCCATCATTGTATGATTTCTTTGTGTGCAAAAGAACTCAAGCTTACGGAAAATGTCAAATGTGATATAGCGAAGCACCTGAGTGAGCTGGGTGCACAATTACAAAGGTACTTTCCCGAAACGGACGACACAAACACCTGGATTCGTTCTCCCTTTCATGCCCTGCCTCCAGTCCACTTACCAATATCGGAACAAGAGAGACTCATCGAAATTGCAACAAGCGGTTTCTGTGAAAATCAGAAGCTATTGCCAGATTTTCTGGTTTGGGTTGCGCTCAGTTTCTTGCCTTGGAAAATCTCGCTGTTAAGACACTGATGCCCTTCGCAACCACATACCTATGTGAGAGTGGATTCTCGGGCCTCGCAAGCATGAAAACTAAATACAGGCCCAGACTGTGTGTGGGAAATGATTTAAGACTGAGACTCTCCAATATAACCCAACCCTGCAGAGTTATGTGCATCCTTTCAAGCACACCCTTCTCATTAACCTGTGGTGAGTTATTCAACATTTTTGATGAACAAATACGTTTTTGTGTAAGATGGCAAAATAAAGAGCAAAATTATTGATTATTATTATATTATTATTTGCTCCCTGGTCCTATAAGAGCTCTTTATCTCTTCCCACGAGCCGGATTGTGACAAAACTAACACTCATTCTTAAGTTTAATAAATGTATCGTATAGTGTGTGTGCGGCAGGCAGGCTTACAACGATGGCAAAGAACAACATTTGAGAGTGTGCTGACCCTGGTGCTAGAGGGGGTATTTCAGCGTTTTTCAGTAGTAAGTTTAACTGAAGGCTGCTCATTGTACACTCTGGTCCTTCCAGGGTCTGGCTAAAAGACACTCACCTGGGATTATCCCTAGCCCCATTAGTTAATAACCTTCGCACAAAACCGCTCTTAAACCTACCATGGAACATGGTTGCCTCCCAAATGGCACTCTTATTCCCTATATAGTGCACTACTATATAGGGCATAGAGCACAATATAGGGAATAGGGTGCCATTTGGGACGAGCGCCATATCCCTCTACTGCAATCAATCAGCATTTAGTGCTCAGAGAGATGACGTTGGTGGCTGGTTGATCAGGCGTGTGTGTAATAAATTGGTCCTGTATACTGTAACATCTGCTCCATCTAATCGCAACAATCAGGATGATGTGAATGCAGATGGTAAGCATTTTTGGTAAATAAAATAACATATTTCCCTTTAGGTTTAAAGCGTTGATCGCTTAAATCTCATTTAAAACCATTGCATTTGTTCTATGATTAGGATATGGCTCGAATTCAATAGAACCTACCATAGAAATGCTTACAGTGTCTTGGTTTACAAACTGTTTCCTGTGTGAAATAGTGTCTCAGGGGGTGTTGCACTCTAGGCAATGCTGGGTTGTTTGGTTGACACAACTGCTGGGTTGCAGGCGTTGTGTCACTTAGTTGGTTTATTTTCTTTGCAAACTGCTGGGTTATTGATGCTGGGTGCTGGTTTATTGGTGCTGGAAGTATAGTTTAGTAGGGGTTTGGCTTTCATATAGTTTGTTTCAGCCACCCATGAGAGTAAATGTCATTCCTGTTAATCTGTTCTGTTGTATAGTTATCAAATGGTCGAACATTTATATTTTTGTAGCTTCAATGGTGTATGAGTTCCCTAAAAGCCTGAATGTAAATCCCATTATTGGGATACAGTAAGGTGGTATACCTTATTAGGCAATAAAGGGGTATACCTCATTATAATATTTATAAATAACTTAATACTGTAGAAGAATGTGTAAAGAAAATAAGGAAAATTTGAATTTGCAGTATGTACAGTACGAGTACGTGTGAAATAGGACAAATATAAGCACCCACTTAATTATTATTGTTATTATTATTAGGGCCCATAAGGCTCTAGTCAAAAGTAGTACACTACATAGAGAAGAGGGTACCATTTGGGACATATCCTAGGTCTCTCAGGAGCCCGGGAGAGAGGGGAAACCTCTACACTCCCCCTATTGAGGTAGGCATATATTCCGTGTGAATGGAGATCATGGAGAGAATTCTGGTTTGGGGATGGAGGACAACCAGATAAAAAAAAATGTAAGAAGAAAAAAAAGAAAGAAATCGGACATCTCTCAGTAAGGTCCTCAAGTTCATCGACGTCCCATTCTACTCTCTATCCTGACAGTTCTTCACAGTGCTTTCCAAAGTGAGAGAAAAAAAGAGCGCGAGAGAGTGTTAACTGTCTTCTGTAGAGCCATTCATAGCTCTAGCCCCTGGAAATGCTTCTGTGGAATTGTTGGAATGTGACTTCTCTGCGGAGATCAAAAGGGTTGAACATTAACGGTGCTGAACTCGGGCCCTGAGCTCTGCTCCCAGGGAATGTGTTTCAAGTTGAATGGTCCCGCAGGAGCCTGTGAAGATACCATGTCAATAGCAGGTAAGTCACATTGAGCAGTTACACCTGAGGCCCTGAAGCCATCGTATATCTGGTCCCACTTAAAACGAAGTACAACCTGTAAAGGATTTATATAGGATACATAAGGCTTCATAAGCACTACATAAATGCTTAAAAAATAATTTATATGTGTATGTAATACTCTAGAAATGGTGCATAAACATAAATAGTGTGTTATGTAACATTTTGTAATTCACCCTGTATGCAACATTCACAAGGGTGAGTTGTGAAGTTTTTATGTAGCGCTTATGAAGCCTTTATGTATGCTATATAAAGCAAAGGAAAGATTCACCCATTTGAATGCAATATTGTTTTTGCACATCTCTGAGCGTTGTTCTATTGGTTCACAGGGTTATTTCGTGTTTCTATGTGTATCTGAGCTATTGCCGCAAAAGCCGGCAGAAACTCAGCCGGTATGACATAGCGTGACGTCGCGTTGCGATAAAGCAGCTGTCAATACACTGGAACTTAGCAGGGATACAACTTTTAGATCGCGAAAACGTCTATCATATGTCAGATTTCAATACTGGCCGATGTCATAACGTGGGAGGTTGTCTCCTCTTGAATTAGCCATTGGTCATATTTTTGCAATATTCCTCCCTCGAGAAATGTGTAATTTAACAGAGTATCTCGCACATTTATCCTATTCAGTCCAAGGTGCATTGCATGGTGCCGTTGCATGGCCATTGCGAATGTCAGACTCCACTCTGTGAGGCACATCGATCTGCAGGCTGAACATGGTGAAATTGTAGACTCCTAAATTGATAGTGCAGTTTGTTTAAGTGATTTTACAGCTAATTAGCTACACATGCTGATATTGACTTTGGTATTATTGTGTAGCTACCTAGCTAGCTAGCGAGCCCATAGAGAGTGCATTGCATTGTTGGTTTTTGTAGTCGACTTGAGCTGAAACAGATTTTCACAAGTTGCTACCAACCTTATTATAACGACAAAATAAAAACGTTTGTTCACAAAAAATTATTGTTCCCACATATGTGTTATTTAACACTGTAAATTACAGGAATCAGGGGTTTTGGGTGGATTTATCCTTTAATAAGTTGCCATTTGTTTTAAGTGGTACCCTATATCCCATAACCCACAGACAGAAAGAGACACATACACACACAGACAGAAAGAGACACACACACATGCACACGTGCACACACAATTAGATGAAAGCGCAAACTTTTCAGAGACTCAGACTGGCAGCTTTGCAAAAGTAAGAGAGCTGTCCATGTGTTTTGTAAGAGCTCTGGGCGTATGCTGAGGTGAAGACTGTTCTTCAGATGACACTGAAGAGAACCGTCTGACACCTGCAGTGGTTGGGCCCTCCAGGGACAGAGTTGAGAAACAGTACCTGATTGTTCCCATGGGTTAAACTTAAGTAACATATGTTGTATCCCAAATGGCAGTCTATTCCTTATATCGTGCACTACTTTGGACCAGAGCCTGTCAAAAGTAGTGCACTAGGGAATAGGGTTTCATTTGGGATGCAACCTGGTGGATGCCCCCGATATCTGAGAGAAGGCTGCAAATGAGTAAAGATACAGCATGTAGACTAACCAAGGGAAATAACGTCAATGACTTGATCTTTGGGCAGATGTTCTTCAGATCTATTCATTGGTCCACCTGCCACAGACTCAGAAAGAGAACTGTCATATCAACGTCATCCAGTCAGTGAACGAACCAACTGAACATCATTATGTTGGGTGAGAATAGGAACCTGCTGAGCCCAATAAGAACCCAATGAATGAAACACACAGGGGTGCCACATCCAGTGAGCGGTAGTTATGGAGTAGTGCCAGTGCTATGAAACTATTGTACCTCCAGGAGTATCTCTATACTGGTGCATTGGCAGCCATCCCAGGTAGAGAGAGAACTAATGAGCAGGCCTTTGGATGGGGGCCATGTTTTGACAGTGAGGGATGGGGACCGCCATGCAGCAGCTGTGGGTTTCTGTCACAGGATGGATAAGTGAGGGGGGGGTTCAACGGGGCCACAGAGCCTTGTCAGAGGGTGAACGGCTTCCTGCTGGTGGGCTAGCGGGGAGATTTCCAACCATGTACTGAGAAGTAGAAGCCAATAGGCAGGATGTCCTGAGGTACCGGAAGCATGGATGTCTATGTGTGTGTTTCATTCACACTTAATCTAGTGGTAGCATGTAGCCCTACAAAGAGTATTGTTTTACATAGAAAAACATGAAATAGTTCAAAGAGAGGACTGAAGGTCTACATAAAACAAATGTCATTTAAAAAGGATAAATTGCCACTCAAAAAGCTAAAACTGTAAAATCTTCTCCTGACTGATAAAGTCCTTGGCCTCATATGTTCTTTGACCAACCTCCCCATGCAACCTCTCTTGGAATGTGTCTCTCAGTGAGTCAGCGTACCCTGTACTGTCCACTTCCCCGTCTGCGTCTGAGACCCCGGAGGGTCAGCTCTCGGGGCAAGGAGGACAGGAGGGCGGGCAGTGTGGCAGCTGTGGTGGTCCCAGGCCCAGAGCCATGGAGTTATTTCGGGGCAGCCAGGGCCCAGTAATGAGATACATACTTGTGTGTACCGCCGGAACACAGAGATGCCCTTCTTGTACCCTGTGGCTCTGCAGGCTCTTCAGCCCTCCCCTCACCATGGGCTAACAAAACCAACCATTCACAGCCATAGAGCCCAGTATTCACTGTCACACTGCAGCACATGATCCACACCCACACGCCGACTGCCTAAACAGCCCTATTTACGTATGTGGTGACACATAAAACAGACATTTAATCTCAGAGGGCCTTCAGGAAAAAACAATGTCTATCAACTTTTTATTCAATTGGTATCATAACCTTTTCATGAGCGAGTTTCAAATATCTCTAACGGTCGCCCCAGAGCAAGTTTTTTTTAATGCGCGTGATGTCAGAATGCACTTACTGTTCCAAAATGTGTTACGCAACAGGACAGTTAACCCATGCGGCCCTCAAACCAAGGCACGCTGCTTGCGAATTATCTATAGGATATGTTTCAACATTTAATTGGTCAATTTAAAATTATTTTCTAACAAGTTTTCTTTTCTAACAATAGTTTGAATTCATGTGTGTTCCCACCTCCTCATTAATTCACATAGAAGTAGCCCATTTCACTGTTGCGGACAATTTATGTTTGAGGCATTACTGAGCCGAACAAACTTCTCTCTTTGATGAGAGCCTAAGCACAAACTTTTTCCTATCTGGCACATTTTCTGTCTGGCGCCCACATTTCCTTCATTACTAATGATAACTTTGGACATGTGTGTGTTCCTATCAAAGGAAGTGCCTTATTAGGTTATCATTATCATTTCTGGATATCGTTTTTGTCGGCTCTACTGTATGTACAGTATGTATGGACTGCCAGGTTCCAGTTGTAAATGAGAACTTGTTCTCGACTAGCCTACCTGGTTAAATAAAAGGTGAAATAACATTTCAAAACAAAACGGAGCATAATGCACTTACTGTTTTATTGACGTTTTCAAGTACTGGTGACAAATCATGCATTCCGATTCTTGCATACATTGTAATGGACACATATGATGTGTTTAAAATACTTTTTTGAAGGTTGTACTGTTTGTGATGAGCTAATGCTAAGCTAATTGCCAGCTATGTGTGGCGCCATGTTTGTTGACATTATGTTTCTGTGAGAAAACAGTGTGACCATTTCAAACGCTGTTTGTTGCGCCAGTCTTAACTGGACGTTCTAAATAAGTGTTCTAATCACACCGGTTTGAGAGTACGCTACACAGACCACTGTAGAATGATCACACCCATGTGTTTGTCGTGTCAAAGGGATAAAAAGCTTTCCTGAGCTTTCCCCAGAGTCATTCGACAGGAAGTGACTCATCAGATGTTTAATTATCCAATTATCTGATTGGGTAGACAAAGACAGGATATGAGGTCCCATTTTACACCTCCCTTTAAGATCTGAACATCCCACACTTTTTCTGAACAGAAAGGATGCACCCGGTAAACCTTGTTGGTGTGTGTGTCCAATTTGTGCAGCGGCTCCTCTTTGGATAAACCTATCATTTGTGGATGCACATGATTCTACACTGCTCCTCCAATCAAGAGGCAGCATATTAAATGAGAGACTGCGCAACACGCTCCAAATTATAAGCCTTTACCCGATTTGTGGTTTCTCTGAGAAAGAAAGAGGTTGAGGATTCAGTTGTTCTTGGGCTAAAGTCACAAGGCATTCTGTTTCTCAGATCTCTCTCTTTGACAATGACACCACAGCTATGTCAGAAACACGCAGGAAAGAATCGGAGGTAGGACTGAGCTCTGCACACACTGGTTGGCTCCACAGTGTCTCAGACTTCCAAAGTCTAATTACAACTATCCCTAAGACATCTCGATTCACAATGGATAAGTGAATCAACAATTTTGGAATGACGGCAGCCATTATTAGATCAAAAGTGCTGCGTCATCTAGCAAAAAGTTGGTATCTGTCACGTTCTGACCTTTATTTCCTTTGTTTTGTCATTATTTAGTATGGTCAGGGCGTGAGTTGGGGTGGGCAGTCTATGTTTGTTTTTCTATGATTTGGGTATTTCTATGTTTCGGCCTAGTATGGTTCTCAATCAGAGGCAGGTGTCATTAGTTGTCTCTGATTGATAATCATACCTAGGTAGCCTGGGTTTCACTGTGTGTTTGTGGGTGATTGTTCCTGTCTCTGTGTTTGCACCAGATAGGGCTGTTTTGAGTTTTCACGTTTCTTGTTTTGTTAGTTTATTCATGTATAGTGTCTTTATATATTAAACATGAATAACCACCACGCTGAGTTTTGGTCCGCCTCTCCTTCTAGTAAAGAAAACCGTTACAGTATCGCGAATCTGTCCACATGTCAACACATAAAACAAAGGAACCAAAATGCTGTATATTGTTGACATATTTATGGTTTTAACAATTGTGTCACTGCTGCCCTACTTTTAAAATCAAATCACCATACCGTAAATAGAGCAGACGCTTGGTATCAATCATTGGTTTCAAAATATATTTAACATTGTATATCATTGATGTTACATTAATATAAACTGCAAAGTTATGTCCAGGAAGAACCAAATCACTGTGTCATTACTAATGGTTGCATTTTGGGTACTGTAGATCAGGGCATTCCTTTTTATCACCCGATACTCATTACAAAGTTCATGTAGTTGAGCATGCTGAGCATCGGTGCCAACTGCAAAGACCAAAATGGACCGAGTTGTTTTTTACAAGTTCACCAATGTGCTTTCCAGCCTGCCATAACACGCTGAAAGCTAAACGGTTTTATGTTCATTTGCGGAGTAAACGCCTCCGATGGATAAACCTCAAACAGTTTGATCATTAATAATTCTGATTATCAACTCGCTCCGCTTTCCATTTGCAATTCAAATGAACCATGTACAAAGGGAGTGAGCACAAAAGGAGGTTGGAGAAGGTGGAGCTGGAGAGGGGGCACAGAGAGAGGGATCCTCCACCACCCCTTCCCAATTAATATCCAAAATGCTGACACCCCTCCAGAGATCTCCAAGCACCCAGCCCACATGGGAGCCGAGCTCAGCCCAGAATCAGCACAAATGGCTCCCAAATACTCTCATGTGCATAACAGATCATGTGTGGTGTTGTTGTGTACCTTTGTGCACATTTTGTACACATATATATATTTTCATCAGAAAAAGGAAAACATGACATTATAGGCACTAACCCCCACCTCACCCCACCCACCCACCCAGTGTGCATTAGCATGTCTATATGGGCAATTGCCAAAACTATAGTTGGTGTTATCAAGAATGAAGCTGACAATTTGCCTTAAAAAACTATCCATGTATCTTTCTCAGAATAAGAGATAAGTCATGTCTGAAGTAGAACACTAATATATCAACCAGTTTGAGATCAACTCTCTATCCTATCACACGTTCCACATAAGTATGCTCAAATACTGGTGTTTTTTCTATGGTTGAACATATTGCTCTTTGAAAACTTGACTGAAGGCTCAAGAGGAAGCCGTCTCTCTATTTTAAGAGCAGGTAGCTGCATTCTGCGAAAGCGTATGTGATGTGATGACAACATTATAACTAGAAATGCTAGTGTGGCGACAACCCCTGAAGATGTCAACGCATACATATCCACAACTTCATGTCTCTCTACCAGTCAAAACTGAGCACATTTTTACATGAAGGCTCTATGTAGCAAAGCTTAACCACAATAGAAGAAGATGGTCTTTGTAGTCATCATGACATTTCGTGAAATGTTTGCTCCTTCCAAGTATTGCAACACAAGGCTATAATTTGCAATTCAAAATGTGGTTCTTTGAAGGCACCCTTTTCCTTGCATTCCAATATTATTAACAACATAAAACTGAACCTTCAAAAGAAGACAGAAAGTCTGTCTTTTACTGACTCCAGAATTCAACGGTTACGTTTGAACGCCAACTTGAGTGATGTTGGTTTGCTTAACTAACATTTTCACGTCCTGGATCACTTGCCTCTGCAGACATCCCCGTTGCCTCCCACAATGTTTAAAATGCTCCGGCTTTACAGCATCTGTACGTAGTAGAATGTCAGTTTGGCATAGAGGAACTACATCGCTTCCTACAGCACTACCGTGCCCACTTGAATAAAATATATTGAACAAAAATATAAACGACACATGCAACAATTTCAAAGAATTGACTGAGTTACGGTTCATATATGGAAATCAGTCAGTTTAAATAAATTAAATGGGTGACATGTCTGGTGAGTATGCAGGCCATAGAAAAACTGGGACGTGCATTATCATGCTGCAACGTGAGATGATGGCGGTGGATGAATGACCTTACAATGGCGTTCAGGATCTCGTCACAATATATCTGTGTATTCAAATTGCCATTGATAAAATGCAATTGTGTTCGCTGTCCATAGCTTACGCCTGCCCATACCACAACCCCACCACACCATGGGGCACTCTGTTCACAAAGTTGACATCAGCAAACCGCTCGCCCACAAGACACCATACACGTGGTCTGCAGTTGTGAGGCCGGTTGGACATCCTGCCAAATTCTCAAAAAACAATGTTGGAGGCGGCTTATGGTTATGAAATGAATATTCAATTCTCTGGCAACAGCTCTGATGGACATTCCTGCAGTCAGCAATGCCAATTGCACGCTCCCTCAAAACAAACGTTTTGTGTGACAGATCTGCCCATTTTAGAGTGGCTTTTATTGTCCCCAGCACAAGGTGCACCGGTGTAATGATCATGCTGTTTAATCAGCTTCTTGATATGGCACACCTGTCAGGTGGATGGATTTTCTTGGTGAAGAGAAATGCTCACTAACAGGGATGTAAACAAGGACATTGGTGGCTGTGTTAGCTAGTAGCTAGCATGGTTTGAAACATTTTTCTTGACACTATCATCTTTTATTGCAGAAACTCATCAAATGGAAACTGACATGAGGGGGAAAAAAGTAGTTGGCTTAAGTGTTGTTGCATATATCAGAGCTGTCAGTAGATCTGACAGGGTGAATGACCAGGTGGAATCCCTGGGACCAGGGGGAGTCCCTGGGTCGTTAGCTCATGGCCCTTAATGTACATACACAGTGGATGAACTCCCCCTAACAATGAGTCAACCTCCACAAATGCCACTTTTTTTTATAGAGAACAACATATTTATATTTAATATACAATAAACAGAACATTTCCATCATTCTCCCCCCTGTGTATTGTGATTAATAGCGAGTCTTGCACTTTCTTTGAAATTAAAAATGCCTTTGTTTGTATCAGTTTTGTTTCACACATTTCCACCGGCAAGTTCTTTTCTTTTCACTCCAGATTATAACAACATTGGTGTTCAGATCCTTTGGTGACACGGAAACAACCAGGCAGACTGATTTTGAAAACAAGCATTTATGGTCACTTCCACCTCACCTGGGTGGTTTTTTGACATGTATTTTTTATTAACCCATTCACCACCAGCCCTTTTTGGAGGACATATCTTTTTTGTTTTTACAGATTTTCTGCTACATATACATACATTTTACATACACATTTTATGTACAAGTTACTTTTATATACAGCAATCACAATAACACATTAGCGAACACATCCCACATCCCACCTATCACCATAGGCCACTCTTGTTTGGTTTCCATGTGCCATATATTTTTCTGTGGTGTTTCACATACATTTTGAACCTATCTATTAGTGTAGTATCCACAGATTGTGAGCTAAAGATTAAAACCTTTCCTATGAGTATTATTATATTATTGATTGATTGACTATGGCTTTCCAAATCGCCCATTACTGCTATTTGTACGGCTCATTTTAAGTGAACGTTGGGATGTTTGAACCATTTCCGTACCTTTGGCCAGAAACAAGCTACCGAGGGGCAATACCAGAATAAATGATCAAGTGATTCTGTCTCTTCGCAGCAAAATGAGATTATTGTATGCCCCATATATATAGTATTCTGTTTGTATGATCATTTCAATTGAACAACTCTTTATATGTTCATATACCATGTGCCATGGAATCAGTACATTGAAAATCACTTCACATTTGTTTTACAACCTGTTTGGCGCAGCTGTCAACATGTTTGTCGTCAAAGGAAACTGGTATATTTCTCTATTTATGCCAATCCTTTTCAGCCAATTTGTATCTTTAATATTTGGCAGACAACATTTTTCCCTACATTCTCCGTCTTCCACTTGACTCCCCCATTTTTGTGATAATGCTGCAGTTAGTTGTAAGTTTAGATCTTTTCTGGAGGATGAATCTGAAATTGTAACCAGCTTTGTATGGCTTGTTTAATTAAGAAAGGCCGATACTTTACTTTTTCAATTAGTCGGAAAGGACAAGTTGTAATCTGAATAAATGCACAACTAAAAAGTTTGAACAAAGGATGGACCTTTCTTAATAATCTACTGGAGAACCATTTTAGGTTTAAGTATAACTTATGTATGAGTTTAGTGAGATGTATTATGCTTTAATATTTAACAATAACACCTGGGTGTTAAACATCCTGAAACATGCCAAATTGACCCAATTATCAGTTTACAGGAACACCTTTGATTGGTGACATTGACAGGCCAACTGATAAAACCACAGATCTGAAAAAGCCTTGGAAAGGTCAAGGGTCCATGAGATGTCTAAAATAGAGGGCTGTGTAGTAAAATAGAGAGCTGTGTTGATCAAACCATACTGTCATTTGGACATTCTCACTTGAGTAGGAAATGGCAACAGTTCAAGAGGCAACGCTAGTCAGTTGATGAAAAGTGACTCACTGAAAGCACAGTGATGTGCTGGAAATGGGGAGGTATACAGCTCTGAATGCCTACTGCCTGCTCACTAAGTGTAACTTAACAGTATAGTGTGTGCGAACAATGCTAACATTTCTTAGCTTAGTTATCGTAGCCTTGTGAGCCTCGAAGCCAAGAAGACCAAATGTCTGATTAAAGATCACCGTTTGAATTTACATTGGAACTTTTACTATGTTTTACCATTGCACGTGTTATTCTAAGAAACCTTCCTAACCCAAACAAAGTGATGGGTTTAAATGAAATAAAAAGAGCCAGGCTGAGCATGGAGGCCAGTGATGCATGCTTCCTGGAGAGTGAGTTCCCACATGTGGGCGGATCAGCGAGGTCGGAGGGAGCAAGTATCAGCCTGCATTAGGGTTTGAATCGGGAGCGGGCATACTTGGAGCACATGCTCCTGCCAAGTATATGCACTGGACGACCTCACACGCACACACACACACACACGCACACACACACACACACACACACACACACACACACACACACACACACACACACACACACACACACACACACACACACACACACACACACACACACACACACACACACACACACACACACACACACACACACACACACACACACACACACACACACACACACACACACACACACACAAACACACGACACCTAAAACATGCAATGGCTGCACGATTTACACATAAAATTGGAATAGGTTGCATGGCATTGCATACACACATTGATATTAATAGTGTATCATGCAAACAGCAGCCAAGCCAGCTACAACCTGATCCATAAAATAATGAGGGGCGTTCTGAGAGGCCAATTTAATTGAGGATTAGCTGGTAAGGACACAAAATGCTTAATAGGTATGTTCTATTTATATCACTGTACAGGGTCCTCACTATCCTCACTGCAAGGTGAAGACTCATCTATCTATTGTTGGTGAGGAATCAGTGATGGTAGAGACTGGCACAGCCTGATTTGTACCTTCTGTAAGTACACAATGCAAGAACGCATTTCGCTAAGCAAAATGACAACCCTGCCAAGTAGTCAGGTTACAAATTGTGTTGCAGCACCCATATGCTACATTTTGTTTAGCGTCATGCATACTTGCATTGCGTATGTGCGTAAGGTATAAATTAGGCTTAAGACACTTTGATTAAATGAGCCATAAGTATTGTGATTAATTATACACTACTGTACTATTTATCACACTTTTACTACACTGAGTGGATAAAACATTAGGAACACCTTCCTAATATTGAGTTGCACCCCTTTTGATCTCAGAACAGCCTCAATTGGGCATGGACATGATCTCAGAACAGCCTCATCTGGGCATTGACATGATCTCAGAACAGCCTCATCTGGGCATGGACATGATCTCAGAACAGCCTCATCTGGGCATGGACATGATCTCAGAACAGCCTCATCAGGGCATGGACATGATCTCAGAACAGCCTCATCTGGGCATGGACATGATCTCAGAACAGCCTCATCGGGGCATGGACATGATCTCAGAACAGCCTCATCTGGGCATGGACATGATCTCAGAACAGCCTCATCGGGGCATGGACATGATCTCAGAACAGCCTCATCTGGGCATGGACTCAACAAGGTGTCGAAATCGTTTCACAGGGATGCTGGGACATGTTTTCTCCTATGTTTCCCACAGTTGTGTCATGTTAGCTGGATGTCCTTTGGATGGTGGACCATTCTTGATACACACAGGAAACTATTGAGCATAAAAAACCCAGGAGCATTGCAGTCGCAACACTCAAACCGACGCCTGGCACCTACTACCATACCCCGTTCAAAGGCACTTCAATCTTTTGTCTTGCCCATTCACCCTCTGAATGGCACACATACACAATCCATGTCTCAATTGTCTCAAGGCTTAAAAACGACTTCATACTTCTTGAACCTGTCTCCTCCCCTTCATCAACACTGATTTAAAGTGGTATTAACAAGTGACATCAATAAGGGATCATTCTTTTCACCTGGATTCACCTGGTCAGTCAGTCTATGTCATGGCAGCACTACCTGTCTCTCCCATCAAGAATTACCCCATGGATCTGAACTAATGCACATGGTTACATCGAGAAGAGGAAAAATGGAAGGCTTTTAATGTCCATTTAACAATGTTTAATGATCTTAATTCTCTTCCACTAATGCAATTGTACATTGTCGGTTTTCTGCCAGACCAAGGCCAATACCTTGACATTGCCCACAGTGTTTTAACCACTCTGCTCTCATTGGGTAAACACCAGTTTGTTTAGATTCAAATGACTAAGATGCTGCAAGAAAAATATTCTGCTCCCAGAAAGTTAGGGCACCTTAACTGTAAACCGATACTGCGGCTTAGAGTTAAACGTTTGTGAAACTACAAAGGGATGAGTAATGTGGTTTCACAGAAGGGTAATTGGTACAACGTGTCAACATAGAATCATTGTGAAGACACTGTCCACTCAGAATGTGATTTCTCAAAAATTCATAAGCCAACTGTTGATAGAAGAAAAAAGTCCAATTGTATGCGTTAGCAATGAAAGAGCGCATACATTAAAACAACCTACACTACATGGTGCTCGTCGAACATCTCATTCCAAAATCAAGGGCATTAATATGGAGTTGGTCCCCCTTTTGCTGCTATAACAACCTCCACTCTTCTGGGAAGGCTTTCCACTAGATGTTGGAACATTTCTGTGGGGACTTGCTTCCATTCAGCCACAAGAGCATTAGTGAGGTCGGGCACTGATGTTGGGCGATTAGGCCTGGCTCGCAGTCAGCATTCCAGTTCATTCCAAAGGTGTTCAACGGAGTTGAGGTTGGGGCTCTGTGCAGGCCGGTCAAGTTGCTACACACCGGTCTCGACCAACCATTTCTATATGGACCTCACTTTGTGCACGGGGGCATTGTCATGGTGAAACAGGAAAGGGCCTTCCTCAAATTGTTGCCACAAAGTTGAAAGCACAGAATCATCCAGAATGACAATGTATGCTGTAGCCTTAAGATTTACCTTCACTTTAACTAAGGGACCTAGTCCGAACCATGAAAAACAACCCCAGACCATTATTCCTCCTCCACCAAACCTTACAGTTGACACTATGCATTGGGGCAGGGTGTGTTCTCCTGGCATCCGCCAAACCCAGATTTGTCTGTCGGACTGCTAGATGGTGAAGCATGATTCATCACTCCAGAGAACACGTTTCCACTGGCGGCGAGCTTTACATAACGCCAGCTGACGCTTGGCATTACGCATGTTGATCTTAGGCTTGTGTGCAGCTGCTCCGCCAATGAAAGCCATTTCATGAAGCTCCCGACAAACAGTTATTGTGCCAACGTTGCTTCCAGAGGCAGTTCGAATCTCGGTAGTGAGTGTTGAAACCGAGGACAAATTACTTTTACGCGCTACGTGCTTCAGCAATCAGCGGCCCCGTTCTGAGAGCTTGTGCGGCCTACCACTTTGCAGCTGAGCTGTTGTTGATCCTAGACTTTCCACTTCAAAATAACAGCACTTACAGTTGACTCGGGCAGCTCTAGCAGGGCA
The DNA here is from genome assembly GCF_036934945.1 of Oncorhynchus masou masou. NCBI lineage: Eukaryota > Metazoa > Chordata > Actinopteri > Salmoniformes > Salmonidae > Oncorhynchus > Oncorhynchus masou. The sequence continues at coordinate 27,089,343 of NC_088239.1, forward strand.
GACATTTTACGAACTGACGTGTTGGTAAGGTGGCATCTTATGACGGTGCCACATTGAGCTCTTCAATCACTGAGCTCTTCAGTACGGCCATTCTACTGCCAATGTACAGTATGTCTATGGAGATTTCATGGCTGTGTGCTCAAATTTATACACCTGTCAGCAATGGGTGTGGCTGAAATAGCCAAATCAACTAATTTGAAGGGGTATCCACATACTTGTGTATCTATTTCCCACTCTTTGTTTTGTAATTGTTATTGTACAGAGAAACCATGTTAACAGTTATATCAAGGCATTTTAACAGTTATATCAAGGCACAAGGCGAGACCCAGATGCAGACACAGGAGGCAGATGGTTGGAGTCTTACAGTGTTTATTAATCCAAAGGGGTAGGCGAGAGAATGGTCGTAGACAGGCAAAAAGGTCAAAACCAGATCAGAGTCCAATAGGTACCGAAGTGCAGGCAGAATCGAGGTCAGGGCAGGCAGGATGATCAGGCAGGCAGGAAAGTAGTCCAGAGTCAGGCAGGGGTCAGAACCGGGAGGACTGGAAAAAGAGAATAGAAAAAGTGTACGGGAAAAACACGCTGGTTGACTTGACTAACATACAAGACAAACTGGCACAAAGAGATAGGAAACACAGGGATAAATACACTGGGGAAAATGAGCGACACCTGGAGGGGGTGGAGACAATCACAGGAACAGGTGAAACAGATCAGGGCGTGAGAAGTTATGCAGTTGTCATTACAAAAGTGCCGTTATAAGCCCAATTAAACAAATCCCAGGCTGTTGGCAAGCACTGCAGCTCTTCTCCATGTTCTATGTCATGGTCTGACCAAGTGCAATTTATGAATGAAACTCTCTTCCATTTATGGTGTGTAAGTTCTAGTCCTCAGGCTATGAGGAACTGAACTCAGGCGTTTTGGTTTCCGCTTTAGGAAGTGTTTTAGCTCAGCAAATGTCTCAGATGGTGGTGAAGGACGAGTAGTGTAACTTCTCTCATCAATACAAAATACTGTATACAGTGTGCTGCTCAATGAATTTCAATGGAATATCAACAATAATATATATATATATTTATTTTTTTCGGGGGGTTGAAATCTCAGATAAATATTTGATCTTTAATTACAAGGTTGTCATTCAGTCTGGGATCCATCACTTGTAGTGAACGCTTTGGATTGTTGCCTGAGACATTGACTAGTACTCAAAGTTTAGCAGTCTCTCACAACCCTGAACTTCAATAGACAGATAATGTAAGAATTAGGCTGAGAAAATTGCTTTGATGTTTCGGACACATAAATACAGTTTCTCTCCAGACAACACGTGAAATACAGAGGCTAGCTCTGTCTCTATTTTGGGAAAATGTGGAGCTTTTTTGAGGAAGCCAACATTTATTACAGAAGCAGTTTAGTAGATTCTACCGATTGATAGTGAAACTAGTCACAAAGTGAGAAGCTATGCTGTCGATGAAGCATTCTCATTGCAGACCCACATTTGAATTCGACTGAAAGAAGTGCCGAATGTGAAATAAACTCATGCTGAGACTGAGGATGTCCTAATATGGGCACCTCACCTTTCGGAGTGGCTTCACAACAGAATACTGGGTCACGGTCAAGAGGTATTGTGATCAGTGGTTGAAGTGTCTGACCTCAGGTGTGGACTGGGCAGCGGAGCCGACAAAAAGAAAAAAAAGGACTGGCGCTGGGGAGGTGTGAATGAGACTGCATGTTTCACACCTCCCAGTGTAAAGGCAAACAATGCTGCTGCTGCCCAGCGAGGAGAAAGGGATTTAGCCAGTGGCAGATTGCTCAATGGGAGCGCAGACCACTGGCGCTGGTGAACAAACAGAGGGCCACATCAAAAGGCAGTGAGCGTGATCAGAGAGAGAGGCAGACAGCCCAGCCTTTTCCTGCCTGAGCGATAAAGCTTTATTTCATCCATAATGTCACTATTGCTGATAAAGAGCTGCATTTAAAACACTACATGGTCATACATTGTGAGATTGATTGTTGGCAAGAAAGTTTTGTTCTTTCATCCTCCGCGAAAGAGGTATTGACCTAACATCAAAGAGTGGACTATCACTTAGCTGGATTAAAACTCCTCACAACTCTTATGTGACTTCTAATTGGTGTTTTGTTTTTGTGACGAGAGGGGTTACACTGTATAAAATCTACTTTTACAGTACATTCTGTCATTTATTTTGCCATTGTTAACCACCATTATTATTAACATTTACATTGTTGTACATATAATCACGACTTAATGCATACATATTAACCTTCTGTTCTGAATACCAATGCTTTACATAAAGTTCCCTTGTGTACCTGTTTTCTAACACAGTTCTATCATTGTCGTAACATGCTGTTACACAGTTATTAAGTGATTCAATTCAAAAATGACCATTGAAATGAACAGCAGGATATCTTGCGGTTTGGGCCATTTTACGTTCCTTCTCACCTGCTGCACTCAATTTCCCCACTGTGAGGGAAAACATAGGGGAGTTCTCATAGGCCACCAACCCCAAAAAGGTACATGTTGCTTATGGGTGCGTTTCACACTACCTCTGGATTATCATTGAATTGTAAGGCTGATATGAATGTCCTGCTTAATATAATGTTTGTGTCGACATCAAAAATCAACTGCATTATACTTTTGAAAAATACTTCAACTTCATCCAGTGAAATGGCTCTTTGGCTAGCTTTGCCACAGCCTATGTCAATAATAGCTATTTTGTAACCATTGCAACCCAAAAAAAATCTTAGCGATTGTTTCAAGCAATAATCAAAACAACATTGCAAGCCTATGTGAACCCCGCCAGGATTTTTTGTTTTCTTAGTAGTAGCTACGTAAAACTAGCCTATGTTGACCTGGCCAGATGGTGAAGGGCAGTTGTTTTTCCCCACGGTGGCTGTTGTACTTGTTTATGACATTCTGAGTATGTTCATGTGACATGTGCCATAACAACCTTTTCCTTTAACGTTGTGTTGCCGGGGTGAGTAACAGACATGACCCTGATTTGACCCTTGTAACTCAAATAGTGACAATGACCCTGCCATGTAAAGGCCTTGCTTTAATGGCTGAAATCAAGATAACATAGACATTATCACATGTATTGAAATTCAGTCAGCTTCCACGACCGCTAAGTTACAGATAATGTAGGAATATACTCTACATGTATTTGTGAATAGCGTGAACACGTATATGCTTCACAGTGTGAAACTGTTGTTATCAAACGTATGGAAATTCAGTCACATACCACTGCAGATCATGAACAGATAATGTAGGGTAATGTATGAGTATAGCAACAGTGTTAACACAAATATGCCTTTCAGTGTGAGAGCTGATCTCCTCTCCTCCTTTGCTGTCATAATTATCTCCCTGTATTGCACGTGTATGTTAAGCCAACCCATTTAAATAGGTTAGGCAACAATAGAAGATAATTCCATTCACAAAGATTGGGAAGTCATGGGAAGGAAAAGTGAGAACTGTAAAGCTAGATCTCCTATTAGGCCTTTGTTTGTACCACAAACATGTAGACACAGACAAAATGTTATTGGCAAAATGTACTTATATCTTCACTCTCAGTTGACATAAAGATCCTTCCAGTAAGAGCTCAAATGAATCCGTACCATAGGGAGGTGATTTCTCAATCACTAATCGTCAGAATCTCCCTCAGTGAGTCCTAAACTCATCAAATAGACTGTGTGGGTAGACTATCTTCAGCTGCTATACAGTACAGGTTACAGGAACACCTTAATAAGACCAAGAGCAGCTGCTGGGGGGAAAGAAACCGGTCACCCACGGCAATGCCGCAACACAGCATACACAAACCATCTTGCGGCATGTGCACTATGGTGTGTGGATAAGTTGTGTATGCAGTATGTCAGTGTAGATTTGAGTCCTGTGTGTGGCAAGACATCTGCCTGTGTGGAATGTGAGAATGTGTGTGTGTGTGTGTGTGTGTGTGTGTGTGTGTGTGTGTGTGTGTGTGTGTGTGTGTGTGTGTGTGTGTGTGTGTGTGTGTGTGTGTGTGTGTGTGTGTGTGTGTGTGTGTGTGTGTGTGTGTGTGTGTGTGTGTGTGTGTGTGTGTTCAATCGACTGTAGCCACCTCCGATGATACGGGACTTTGGTGGGAAAGTCAGTCATCCTTTTCCAGACTTGGTGTCAGGTTGTCCAGGGTCCCATCGTCAGTGTGTGGGCATCCCAGTTCATTCATTACCTAGATCCTGTACCTCTAGATGCTATCACCACACCAGCACAGTGTTTCTGAGTGGGAGGAAATGGATGACAGGACATTCCAGTCCCCCTGTGGAGGGAAGGAGTGGGAGGATGGAGTTGACAGTGGTGTCTTTTAATGAGATCTCTGTTTGTTTAACTCTCTCACTTTCTTTCGGATCCAATTGAACTTAAAAGTTAAGTGAGTGAGCGAGGCAGAGCACAATGAAACAAAATGAGGTGTCTAATCTAGACATCTTCTGTGGTTCTGTGGCTTCCTGTACAAAGGCAACATCTATTGTTGGGGAATTTACAGTACCTTAGTGAAAGTTATATAATGGAGATTAAGGAGTGGGTGGGGTGGAATTAAAATAATCCATTTTGTGAGTCATTTTTGCGTCATGTTTGAACAAGCGTGTGTCTGCAATGTAATCTGTAAATGACTGGTATAAAAATCCCTGTAACTGTAGAGAAAGATGTTGTTTAACTCTCGTGATTTAAAAGAATGTGCACAGGTGAGGGTATGGTTTGTATGTGTTGTATGTTACTGTGACACTTTTGTAAGTGCATGTGGTCTATCAAGTCTATCTACACTCTTAGAAAAAAGGGTTCCAAAAGTGTTCTTCGGGTGTCCCAATAGGAGAACCCTTTCTGGTTCCAGGTAGACTCCTCTCTGAAAAGAGTTCAACATGGAACCCAAAAGGGTTCTACCTGGAACCAAAAAATGATTATTCAAAGGGTTCTCCTATGGGGACATCCGAAGAACCCTTTTAGGTTCTAGATAGCACCTTTTTTTCTAAGAGTGTAGAAGGTAGTCACACAGAAAATCCAGGTTCAGTGTCAGTGTTTGGTTCAGTGTAAAGAATGAACGCTGACTGCCTGTAAGAAACAAACAGTCAAATTAACTTCTGCCAAAGTGAGAGATTTATTCAGACTCAGGCATTCTGCTCCAGTCTCTTTCTGATTGACAAAGACTGATTAGTACAGATGGATGGAACGCGACAGCTACTGACACCGACCAGTCACAGGAGTACAAAGCATTCAGGACACAGGCAATAAAAAGTGAAAATACAGGCAATAAAAAGTGGAAAATACGGGCAGCAGGAGCATGGCCTCAACATATTTCAGCCTAGACCAGGGTTTCCCAAACTCAGTCCTCTGGACACCAAGGGGTGCAGGTTTTGTTTTTTACACTGGCACTACACAGCTGATTCAAATAATCAACGAATCATCAAGCTTTGAATCAGCTGTGTAGTGTTGGGGGAGGGGGGGGGGGACATGCAAGAAGGCTGAGCTTGGGAAACGCTGGCCTATACTGTACCATTGTCAGTCAAACACAGACAAACAGATACACAGAGATACATACACAGACATGCAGGCACAGAGACAGAGATGCACACACACACGTACGTACGTACATGTACATACATGGGACTGACCTCAGTCCCCATAAAACAATACATTGCACAACTTATCATATCCTCTTTTACATCCCAGTGTTCCGTTCCACTGAGAACTGACTTTTGTTCAATTATCTTAAGCGTAATAGATGTGAATATGACATCATTGAATAGACCCCATGGGTTTTGCAGGCCTGCCTGTTAGGGAATTAGGAGGATAAATACATTTTTCATGTAGTAGTGCATGGTCTATTGCTTACCCTTTCCCCAAGACTATGATAATGAAGCACTTTCTGTATAGTACACACATAAGCACACATGCACACCACCGTTTGCTTCGGTAGGTGAGACTTTGTATATGGACTGTCCCTTTCACTAGAATAAGGTTGTGGTAAGTGGATTTGGTAGTACATAATATTTGTGACATTAGGTACTTCCCGGTCACAGCACAGTTCACAGTGTACCGTTTTAGGGTGGGTCTTCAACATCAGCATGACTCTAAGAAAAGAGGAAGCAGCGTGCAACAACACAAAGCTACTTATTTCTTTCCTTTTTATTCATTTATTTTATTTCAATTCGGACCCTCATAAAACCCCTGGGCCTGTATTCATAAAGTGTCTCTGTGTGGAAGTGCTGTTCTAGGATCAGGTCCCCCTTGTCCATGTGATCGTATTCATTATGATCTAAAAGGAAAAACGGATCCTAGATCAGCAATCAGGTGATGACCACTGTTTAAATATTCCCTAGTGACGTCCCTCAAACCCTGTCTAGACCTGTGGTCAGGTTCCTGACGAGGTGTGAAGTCAAATCTCTTCTGATAATGTGTTAATGAGGGGATTTGTGGTACGTATGTGAGAGTGTGTCTGTATTAATGTCTGAGTTCTTTTCGTTGACTTTATTCATAGGTACACTCTCTAGGGCTGGTTTCCTATAATACAGCAGACGATTGACATAATATAAGAGACAGACATGACAACATAAAATCACGTATTGACCATAAACAAATCCCTTATGCTTTTTTTTCACCTTTTCATAACTTCCATCCAGGTGTCTTGATTTTCATTATAAATCTGCTGATCCTCGTTGATTGACAGCTGAGTAGAGCAGAGCGGGAAGGGTCTTCAACAGTCTTCCTGCAAACACAGAGAAAAATGAACTCATCAAAGGCAATAAATCAAGAGCGAAAGTATTACCCTCCTTACTTATATGAGTGTGTATGCTAAAGCTGCTCTCAATCTAAGGTTAACCGTTTACCAGAAGAACTGTCTGGGTCTTTCACACTTGGCCCTAGTTTCATATTGATTTATGAATCACTCCTCGGCTGCGTTTAGGATGCGTTTACACGGGCAGCCCATATCTGATATTTTTGACAAATCAAATCAGATATTTTCACATCAGATCTTTTTCAGATCTAAATGGTCAAAAGACCAATTAGTGAAAAAATATCAGACTTGGGCAGCCTGTCTAAACCAACAGTGCTTGACTTGGGCACGAGTTCCAGCACCTACATTTTAGAGCAGGACTACCGGCACCTAAAATGTTCTCTGCTTGAGCTCCTGTTCTTCTTATAGAACATTATCAAAAGTATTGTGGAGCTGTTGCACCTAAATATAAACAGTACTGGCTTCCAAAATGAGTACCGACACCTATTTCATTCCAAGTCAAGCACTGTAAACCAATGACTGTATATATGAATGGACAAAGCCATCGACCATGTGACACCATTCATTCCTATGTCACTAGCTCATTGAAGCCAAATTAGGTCGGTCATGCAGTTTGAGCTACTCCAGGAAGTGACGTTGCAGGCTAGCTCAGTGCTGCCCCCTCTCATTAGGTAACTCAAGTTGAAGGCCGACCGTGGTACTGCAGGCTGCCATTAGCAACTTAATTATCCTTATAACTTAATCTGTGGGCGATTTTTAAAAATAATCGGTTTAAGGACATACATCTGGTGTAGAATAAATTATTGGTACTATGATTGTCTTCAAAAAAATGTTTTGCTTACACAAAAATTTACCACGAAGATTGTCATTTTTTCATTCAGCATAATGGGGATCCTGTTTTCTGCTAATAATGCCTGCAGTACCGTGGTCATCCTTGAACTTCCATGGCTTCAATGAGAGTGGGCAGATTTTATCCGCTGGTCTAAAAGCAGCCCTCTTAAAGCAGAACTGTGGTTGCATTAACATAGGCAGCCACATTCTGATCTTTTTTCCACTAATTGGTCTTTTGACCAATCACAGGTGCCAGTACTTTTTCAAAAGACCAATGACTGATATAGATCAGTCTCAACCCAGCCTTAGTGACTTAAAGGCCAAAGGGTGTACACACTTTTATGATGCGTCCCAAATGGCACCCTATTTCCTTTATAGTGCACTACTTTCGATCCATGCAACAGTTCAAACATATTAGCCTTTGACAGGTCTGCACAGTAAAATGCAAATGAATAGCCAGAGCAGCTAGTTCTACAGCTCTCGATGGTCATAAACTCAGAATGTGCTGATGTCCTCCAATGACAAGCGTGTTCTTGCATACATGGGGTTAGGAGAGTTGAGACAAATCAAGGCATTGAGGAGACAAAAAGAAAATACAATGTAACGAACTTTCTGTTCTTTTAAATTGCTTAATTTACGCTACACCTGATGTTGCCTAGCTGAAGGGAACATCACTTTTGGAATGCCTATGAGGAACATGTCATATCTTGACAGCGGTGAGACTCACACCGTTGTTGAGGAACATGTCATATCTTGACAGCGGTGAGACTCACACCGTTGTTGAGGAACATGTCATATCTTGACAATAGTGAGACACACTGTTGGTTCACTATTGTTTGTTCGGGTATTGGGAAACACGTTTTTCTAACAAATAGAACAATGTTCTTGGTTATTGTTTGCCCTCTCAATCATATTTTTCAAGGAATAGGCCAACTCTTTGCAGAATGGAATCCATACCACGCATTTTCTGTGGGTGACATCATCAGTCTCAAGGACATCTCTTTATTACCCCATGCTATAAATCTTTTAGAATTTTTCTTTTAGAATTATGACACAATATTCCGTGAATGAACTTAAAAAGTACATATGAACATTTAATATCAGGATTCAGTATCCACTTAGTTGTTAGGAACATTTTGCTCATGTTGAGCGCAATATAACAGCACGTCTTTGGTTTTTAGTGGTGGATGTTAATGTGGCTCGATGGTACACACTGTGTCTCCCCAGGGTTACAATATAAAGTAGTCAAATCAAGTAGGCTCAACGAACCCTTCACTCACAGCAAGACTCCCTCCACAAATCGTATTTTCACTCATATTCATTGACTCCATTATTGTCCTGCATGTAGGGCACTTTACGCCTCCCCTCAGGGGAGTGACTGCTTGGGCAGCTGTCTGATTGTAAAAATATGGCGGCTACACCTCAGTGTGAGTGTATTTCAGGAGGGTGACAAAGTATTGAAAGGAATGTGTGTGAGTAAGGGGAGTGGTCGCCGTTTTAAAACTGGACCAAACTGGTATTGTGCCCTGTCTCCACTCACGTGATGATTGCACCCTATTTCTGTCAGGGTGGTATCTATGAGTGACCTGGCTAAACTAGCACAGAGGTGAAGTCTTCAGTCACATGTAGATGCAGCAACGAAGCATACGTATTAAGCACACAACAGGGAAGCGACTGTGCACCCACATACCCTCGCACACAATGTAGTCGGTAGTGTGTTACTTATCAGCTACACTGTAGATACTGTATGCACACAGACTGCACACAGGAAGTATAAAACGTTAAAGAATAACTACACTGAAACTGCTTAATTAATGTTTAAAGCATCAAAGGAGCTTTCCCGCCAAGGTGACAGAGTGCCTTTACTTTACTATGCCATGCTTCAGTGGGAACGGGGAATCCGATTTTGACTTGGTGGTGTTGATTCATGCAGGTCACCTGATAACAATGGTGTTAAAAGGCTGCCCTGAGGAGGAAGGCTTTGGCTGCAGCCCACACACTTTTTTTACGGAGCAGAACAGTGAAGTCAAAGGGGCATTTCCACCTCTTCTAGCAGAACACATACTTATTTTTTACAGCCCACCTATTGGGAAATCTGCTTCTTGCTGTACAGATTCATTCTTCACTGATTCAGATAAGCATGACATGAAGGCGGGCATTGAATCATAAAACTTTCTCACAATTCCAATACTGAGTGACAAATGGCCTTGTATTGGAGAGAAAATAAATTTCCTGGTCCCACTCTAGTTGTCTCCTCTCAGAGAGTGGGGCGGCCGGGAGGGGATTCACGGTGATCTGCTTTCAACTAGTTCCCTGAAAGCCATGTCAGCCCCCTCGAGTGATCAGTTACTGAACGCGTCCAACTCCAGCCAGGTGCTTCATATCTCAGCTGTAACATGACACCAACGGAATGTGCAACCGTATCTATGTCCCCGCCCGTCCAGCAGCGCCACACCATCCATCCGTGATCTGGTGCCCGTCAGTCATCGACAACAAGCTCTTTACTCATAAGAGGAGATTAACACCCTGGGGAGGGAGCCCTTCAACTCCCCTCCTCCCTCCCCCTACAACGGAAATTATCTTCAGGTTATGACTTGGTTGATGACAGCTTAGAGGACCTCACTGACTGAGTAACCACTTTGGTCAACCTGTTAAACCACTATAAAGCAGTTAACATGGAACGACTAAATCAGTGCACAGCACATAGGAAGACACTACATTTTATGTTCACATTTTAGTCATTTAGTAGACACTATTATCCAGTGCAATTTACAGTTAGTGCATTCATCTAACAATAGCTAGGTGGGACAACCACATATTTAAGTTATTTTTCCTTAAAAAAGTAGCAATCAGCAAAGTCAGTTCTAGTAGGGGGTAAAAAAGTATGCGTGTTAGATTACAGGAGAAGGGGGTGCGGATGCTGCGGGATTATTTAAGATACTATTTGAAGAGTTAAGGTTTCAGATGTTTTAGGAAAATGGGCAGGGACTCTGCTGTCCTAGCTTCAGGGGGAAGCTGGTTCCACCATTGGGGTGCCAGGACAGAGAAAAGCTTCGACTTGGCTGAGCGGGAGCTGCCCTCCTGTAGGGGTGGGATGGACAAGAAACCAAAGGTGTCAGAAAGGAGTACTCAGGTTGGGGTTTAGGGTTTGAGCATAGCCTGAAGTTAGGGAGGGGCAGTTCCTCTTGCTGCTCCGTAGGCAAGTACCATTGTCTTGTAAGGGACGCGAGCTTAGTCTGGAAGCCAGTGGAGGAGCGGGGTGCCATGGGAGAATTTAGGAAGGTTGAACACCAGGCGGGCTGTGGCGCTCAGGATAAATTGCAGGGATTAGATGGCACAAGTCAGCCAACAGCGAGTTGAAGTAATCCAGATGGGAGACAACAACTACCTGGATTAGGGCCTGCACCGCTTCCTGTGTAATGTTGAGGCTTTGCGGATGTTGTAGAGCACGAACCTGCGGGAGCGAGTCACTACTTTGATGTTTGTAGGGAACAACGGTGTTGTCCAGGGTAACGCAAGGTTCTTTGAACTCTGGGATTGAGACACTGGAGTTGTCAACCGTGATTGAGAGGTCTTGGAGCGGACAAGCCTTCCCTGGGAGGAAGAGCAGTTCTGACTTGAGGTGGTGGGCCGACATTCAGGCTGAGAAATCTGACAGGCACAGAGGGATGCGTGTCACCACCTGGGTGTTAGAAGGGGGGTAGGAGAAAAGTAGTTGTGTGTCATCTGCATAACAATGATAGGAGAGGAGAGGATGTGAGGATAAGATGGAGCCGAGTGACTGTATAGAGAGAAGAGGGCCTAGAAACGAGCCCTCTGGAAAACCAGTTGTGAGAGTACGTGGTGCAGACACAGAAAGAAAATGGTGTAAAGAAATGAATCGAAGGCAGGCATCGGAAGGTTGATGTCACCCAGTACAATGTGCGGTGAGCCATCATCAGTAAATGTGCTTATGAAGGTGTCAAGCGCATTGAGGAACTCTCTAAGGGCATCTGGTAGGCGATAGATGACAATGCTGAGCTTGAGTGGACAAGTGACAGCATGGAATTGAAATGAGGAAATGGACAGGTGAATGAGGGAGAAAAGAGAAAATCCCATTTAGGAGAAATGAGTAGCCCTGTGCCACCACGCGACATCCAAATGCTCTCAGACTATGAGAGGACAACTAGTCAGATGAAGAGATAGCCGCTGAAGTAGCTGTGTTATCTGGGGTTATCCATGTCTCCGTTAGGGCCAGAAAGTCTAGACTGAAGGACAGCATAAGCTGAGATGAAGTCGACCTTCTTGACTGCAGAGCGGCAGTTCCAAACGCTGCTGGAGACCAGGAATTCCACGTTGTGCACGGAGGGTACATTAAATTAGAAGGGTTGCAGCCAAGGGGTGGGGAACGTCTGTAAAGCCTACAGGGAGAGGAGCATTTTGTGTCATGCTGAAACAGGAAAGGGCCGTTCCAAAACTGTTGCCACAAAGTTGGAATCACAAAATCATGTAGAATGTCATTGTGTGCTGTAGCGTTAAGATTTCCCTTCAATGGAACTAAGGGGCCTAGCCTGAACCATGAAAAACAACCCCAGACTTTACAGTTGGCACTATGCATTGGGACAGGTAGCGCTCTCCTGGAATCCCCCAAACCCAGATTCGTCCCTTGGACTGCCAGATGGTGAAGCGTGATTCATCACTCCAGAGAACGCATTTTCACTGCTCCAGTCCAATGGTGGCGAGCTTTACACCACTCCAGCTGACGCTTGGCATTGCGTATTTGGCAATCTTAGGTTTGTGTGCGGCTGCTCGGCCACGGAAATCCATTTCATGAAGCTCCTGACAAACAGTTGTGCTGACGTTGCTTCCAGAGGCAGATTGGAACTTGGTAGTGAGTATTGCAACCGAGGACATACAATTTTCAGCACTCGGTTGTCCCGCTCTGTGAGTTTGTATGGCCTACCACTTCACAGCTGAGCTTCTAGACGTTTCCACTTCACAATAACAGCGCTTACAGTTGACCAGGGTATCTCTAGCAGGGCAGACATTTGACAAACTGGCTTGTAGGAAAGGTGGCATTTAACCTATGACGGGGCCACGTTGAAAGTCACTGATCCTTTCAGTATGGGCCAGTCTACTGCCAATGTTTGTCTATGGAGATTGCATGGCTGTGCGGTCGACATTATACACCTGTCAGCAATGGGTGCAGCTGAATCCACTAATTTGAAGGGGTGTCCACGTACTTCTGTCTATATAGTGCAGTTGACAATGCTACAAAAGAGCAAAATGAGACCATCAGAAAATAACCAGCTATGATACTCAAGTAAGAGGGTGGTGTGGCACCTTCCTCTCTTTCCTTCCTCGAATATCTTGACTGAACGGTCTGAGTTTTGCAGACGAGACCACCAATGACAGGGGAGACCGAAGTACTAACACTAATTGCTAATTGCCTAGCAGAGGTGAAGAGCACACCTCCCTGTACTAATTGCTGATTGCCTACAAGATACAGCCACTGATTACCAAAACGAGTCCACATATGAGCAATAATCAGTCAACTTGAGCAAAAGATTGAACATAATATCCATGTTTTTTATGGATGTGATCTGACGTCATATTGACCCCCTGTCCCCCCCCCGATACCCCAGGAGACCCCCGGAGGCAGCAGGGGAACCTCATCACTTAATGGGCTGTGTGATGTGGCTTTTCCTCTGGAGAGTTGAGGGCCAGGTCTTCCTGAAGAGCTCAGGCCTCATTAGTAGTCTCTATTCTAGGGATTACCCACTGACATGCTGGCCAACAGCTGCTCCAGTACAGCCTGGGGAGAGAGAGAGAGAGGGCCAGGATAGAGAGCTGGAAGGGGTGAAGGGAGTCGCAAGACCCCCTTATGTGGATTTCCTAAAACCATAAGACAACCAGCCAGGACTGTTTCCCTGCATTTGCTGCCAATAATACCGGGAATAAATTGGTCCAATGTGTTCAGGCCACTCTGTGTAATGAGTCAGCGTGGCTAATGTTGTCCCTCACAGCTGCTTGCCTCGTAAAAGCATGAGTCCTTCTTCTGATGCCAAAGCCCACACAGCTACAGCAGAGACAGAGGTAGCACGGTAGTCTCTTAACATGTGATTTACATGATTACGTTGCACAAATGGGCGTATATCTGCATGTGGCTTTGTTTACGCTGGGCAACCCAACTGTGTTCAGTCAGTGTTGTATCTTAAACTATAGCTAGTGGCAAGAGAGTTACAACCTGTCTATGATTGGATACATGTATGCAGCTTTTCTTCTCTCACAACCAGTTTCCCTAGAAGACTATAACAAGACACTGAGTTTGCATTTACACAGGCAGCCCAAATCTGATCTTTTGCCCAATTATCGGCAAAATATCTGATTAGTCAAAAGACCAATTAGTGGCAGAAGATCAGAATTTAGCTGCCTGTGTAAACACAGCTCCACAACAATTAACATCCAAGGAAAACTATATCCATGTTATATTCCTAATTTGTGATGGTCTAAACACCAACAGAACTAGATAAGAACCTCACTAACAGCTGATGGGGGGTGCCATATCAAATTAGAGCATTATCAACTTTCAGGGCCTGAGTCGTTTTCATCAATGTCTTTTACATGAGGAGCCAGCGAGGACATCCCAGGCAGCTGCTGTGGCCATCCTATAGAAGACAAAGTTTAAGGTTGTCTCTCTACAGCTGAGGGCGATAAATTCAGGACGTAAAACATGAAGGACAGACAGCCACCCTACTCAACAGCTGCAGATCTAGAATGAATGAAGAAGGGTTTTTCTTCTAAAGAGATACAAAGATACAGAGAAGAGGAAGAAAGGAGCATTTAGTGTATAGAAACGTTCTGATGCTCAATCAGGCTCGTTGTTGTTGCACAATGTATGTCTGTGAATGTTCCATTGACACATTTACGGACCATGATTCTACGGTTAATACGATTTCCAAAGTATATTTTAGGGCTTACCTCTTCTCCTCTATAGGGTCGTGAAAATGAAATAATGGTAGACAAAACGGAATATTCTAGGGTCCGGTAACTCTTTACTGTTATGTGTATTATTCAAGCCATTTTATAAGTCTGTGGCGCTGGAGATGTCACAGAGAGTCAACGACAAGAGGTATAGACACTACACATGTGAAGTGTCTATTTAATTCGAGTCATATGGAGAGCTAATAATACTGTAATACAGAGTTCACGGTGTACCCATAGAGTAGATTACATCACAGCCCTTATCGTCTATACAAGACCAATTGTTCTGCAGTTCGGCCCAAAGGCTATATTCTATATTCTCTGCATCTCTCTGTGATTAGGCTATGCTTCTTTCATCCACTTCCAGTCTTTAAGCATGTGTCCCCACGCAAATTAAATAAATGGACAGCCAGCCTTACATTAGCATTCTACAAGAGACCGCTTCCTTCCTGACAAATGAATAACCCTATTGTCATTCTGGAGGAATCCGGGTCTTTCCGTTTCTCTCCTCCTAATGTGTACTTCCTCTGGAATGAGAGATTGTTAGTCAGAAGCACAACTGTCACTGAGGCACAAGGGATGACATAATTCCCGGCACTGCACTGATATCATCCACTTAAACTCACTGACATACAGTATGCTGCATCCACTTCATGGAAAACTTAAATGAAACATCTCGGTTTCCTTTTTAACAGCATAGGCTAGGAAAATACCCCTCAGGTGGTCCACGTTCCAAACCACAAGCATTTCCAAGAATGCTTTTATGGAAAATGTAGGGAATATTTCCGTGAGAAACTGCATTTAAGCCTGGCATGATTAAGCGTATAATCGCGTAACGAAAGGTTATGGATGAAGACCGTCATGAAAATACAATAACTGTCACAACAAACATTTAAATAAATATATGTATACAGTACCAGTTCAAAGTTTGGACACAGCTACTCATTTCTTTATTTTTACAAATTTCTACATTGTAGAATAATAGTGAAGACATCAAGACTAGAAATTCCACAAATTAACTTTTAACAAGGCACACCTGTTAATTGAAATGCATTCCAGGTGACTACCTCATGAAGCTGGTAGAGAGAATGCCAACAGTGTGCAAAGCTGTCATAAAGACAAATTGTAGCTACTTTGAAGAATTTAAAATATATATTATTATATATAATATTTTGTCACGCCCTGGTCGAAGTATATTGTGTTTGTTTGCATTTATTTGGTCAGGCCAGGGTGTGACATGGGTTTTTTGTGGTGTGTTTTGTCTTGGGGGTGTCTAGCATAGTCTATGGCTGCCTGAGGCGGTTCTCAATCAGAGTCAGGTGATTATCGTTGTCTCTGATTGGGAACCATATTTAGGCAGCCATATTCTTTGAGTATTTCGTGGGTGATTGTTCCTGTCTCTGTGTTTGTTGTCACCAGATAGGCTGTATAGGTTTTCACGTTCCGTTTGTTGTTTTTGTATTGTTCGTGTTTTTCATTGTTATTAAACATGTATCAAGAATACCACGCTGCATTTTGGTCCGCTTCTCCTTCACCAGACGAAAGCCGTTACAATTAGTTTGACAATTTTTTGGTTATTACATGATTCCGTATGTGTTATTTCATAGTTTTGATGTCTTCACTGTTATTCTACAATGTAGAAAATAGGATATATATATATATATATATATATACAGTTCAAGTCAGAAGTTTACATACACCTTAGGAAAATACATATAAATCTTGGCTCTTCACAATTCCTGACATTTAATCCTAGGAACAATTTAGTCTTAGGTCAGTTAGGATCACCACTTTGTTTTAATAATGTGGAATGTCAGAATAATAGTAGAGAGAATTTATTTTATTTTTTATTTGACCTTTATTTAACTAGGCAAGTCAGAATGATTTATTTCAGCTTTTATTTCTTTCATCACATTCCCAGTGTGTCAAAAGTTTACATACACTCAATTAGTATTTCATTGGCATTGCCTTTAAATGATTTAACTTGGGTCAAAAGTTTCGGGTGGCCTTCCACAAGCTTCCCACAATAAGTTGGGTGAATTTTGGACCATTCCTCCTGACAGAGCTGGTGTAACTGAGTCAGGTTGTAGGCCTCCTTGCTCGCAAACACTTTTTCAGTTCTGCCCACAATTTTTCTATTGGATCGAAGTCAGGGCTTTGTGATGGCCACTCCAATACCTTGAATTTGTTGTCCTTAAGCCATTTTGCCACAACTTTGGAAGTATGCTTGGGGTTATTGTCCATTTGGAAGACCCATTTGCGACCAAGCTTTAACTTCCTGACTGATGTCTTCAGATGTTGTTTCAGTATATTCACATCATTTCTCTCCTCATGATGCCATCTATTTTGTGAATTGCACCAGTCCCTCCTGCAGCAAAGCACCCCCACAACATGATGCTGCCACCCTATGCTTCACTGTTGGTATGGTGTTATTCAGCTTGCAAGCCTCCACCTTTTTCCTCCAAAAATAACGATGGTCATTATGGCCAAACAATTATATTTTTGTTTCATCAGACCAGAGGACATTTCTCCAAAAAGTACATTGTCCCCATGTGCAGTTGCAAACCGTAGTCTGGCTTTTTTATGGCGGTTTTGGAGCCGTGGCTTCTTCCTTGCTGAGCGGCCTTTCAGGTTATGTCGATATAGGACTCATTTTACTGTGGATATAGATACTTTTGTACCTGTTTCCTCCAGCATCTTCACAAGGTCCTTTGCTGTTGTTCTGGGATTGATTGGTTCTTTTCGCACCAAAGTACGTTAATCTCTAGGACACAGAACGTGTCTCCTTCCTGAGCGGTATGACGGCTGCGTGGTCCCATGGTGTTTATACTTGCGTACTATTGTTTGTACAGATGAACGTGGTACCTTCAGGCGTTTGGAAATTGCTCCCAAGGATGAACCAGACTTCTTGGTTGATTTCTTTTGATTTTCCCATGATGTCAAGAAAAGAGGCACTGAGTTTGAAGGTAGGACTTGAAATACATCCACAGGTGCACCTCCAATTGACTCAAATAAAGTCAATTAGCCTATAAGAAGCTTCTAAACCATGACATCATTTTCTGGAATTTTCCAAGCTGTTTAAAGGCACAGTCAAAATAGTGTATGTAAAATTCTTACCCGCTGGAATTGTGATACAGTGAATTATAAGTGAGATAACCTGTCAGTAAACAATTGTTGGAATCAGTACTTGTGTCATGCACAAAGTAGATGTCCTAACCGACTTGCCAAAACTTTAGTTTGTAAACAAGAAATTTGTGGAGTGGTTGAAAAATGAGTTTTAATGACTCCAACCTAAGTGTATGTAAATTTCCGACACACCTACTCATTAAAGGGATTTCCTTTTTTTAAACTATTTATATATACAGTGCATTCGGAAAGTATTCAGACCTCTTGACCTTTTCTCAATTTTGTTACGTTACATCCTTATTATAAAATGGATTACATAACACATTTTCCTCATCAATCTACACATAATACCCCATAATGACTGTGGCGAAAACAGGCTTTTAGAAATCTTTGTAAATTTAAAACAAAAATCAGAAATGCCTTATTTACGTAAGTATTCAGACCCTTTGCTACGAGACTCGAAATTGAGCTTAGGTGCATCCTGTTTCCATTCATCATCCTTGAGATGTTTCTAAAACTTGATTGGAGTCCACCTGTGGTAAATTCAATTCATTGGACATGATTTGGAAAGGCACAAACCTGCCTATATAAGGTCCCACAGATGAGCATTGAAGGTCCCCAAGAACCCAGTGGCCTCCATCATTCTTAAATGGAAGAAGTTTGGAACCACCAAGACTCTTCCTAGAGCTGGTTGCCCAACAAAACTGAGCAATCGGGGAAGAAGGGCCTTGGTCAGGGAGGTGACTGAGAACCCGATGGTCACTCTGACAGAGCTCTAGAGTTCCTCTGTGAAGATGGGAGAACCGTCCAAAAGGACAACCACCTCTGCAGCACTCCACCAATCAGGCCTTTATGGTAGAGTGGCTAGATGGAAGCCACTCCACAGTAAAAGGCACATGACAGCCTGCTTGGAGTTTGCCAAAAGTCACCTAAAGACTCTCAGACCATGAGAAACAAGAATCTCTGGTATGTGAAACCAAGATTGAACTCTTTGGCCTGAATGCCAAGTGTCACATCTGGAGGAAACCTGGCACCATCCATACGGTGAAGCATGGTGGTGGCAACATCATGCTGTGGGGATGTTTTCCAGCGGCAGGGACTGGGAGACAAGTCAGGATTGAGGCAAAGATGAGCGGAGCAAAGTACAGAGAGATCCTTGATGAAAACCTGCTCCAGAGCGCTCGGAACCTCAGACTGTGGTGAAGGTTCACCTTCCAACAGGACAACGACCTAAGCACACAGTCAAGATAACACAGGAGTGGCTTCGGGACAAGTCTCTGAATGTCCTTGAGTAACCCAGCCAGAGCCCGGACTAGAATCCGATTGAACATCTCCGAAGAGACCTGAAAATATCTGTGCAGCGACGCTCCCCATCCAACCTGACAGAGCTTGAGAGGTTCTGAAGAGAAGAATGGGAGAAACTCCCCAAATACAGGTGTGAGAAGCTTGTAGCGTCATAACCACGAAGACTCGAGGCTGTAATCGCTGCCAAAGGTGCTTTAACAAAGAACTGAGTAAAGAGTCTGAATACACTTCTTATAACTGGCAGCATGGTGCAAGCAGCGGTGTTAGAACTCTGAGATTAGGCTGAAAATATGTTAGCATTGTCAGAAATGCTACAAAAAGGTAGCACATAGTTGGTTCTGGGGCGGCAGGTAGCCTGGCAGGTGGGCGCGTTGGGCCAGAAACCGAAAGGTTGCTGGATCGAATCCCCGAGCTGACAAGGAAAAAAATAACTGTTGTTCTGCCCCTGAGCAAGGCAGTTAACCCACTGTTACACAGGCGCTGATGACGTAGATGTCAATTAAGGCAACCCACCACACCTCTTTGATTCAGAGAGGTTGGGTTAAATGTGGAAGATGCATTCAGTTGTACACCTGACTAGGTATCCCCATTACCCTTTCTAAAGCGATAAATGTAATAAACACTATTGCCCCTAGAAGCGTTTGCAGTTCAAAAGGTAGCAAGTCTAATGGTCACTTTATAGACTCTTTACTCTCGTTCTTATTCAACCCTAGATATTGAGCTAGTTCTGGGTCCAAAAATTTAAAAAATGTGGTTCTCGGTAACAGACAGATTGCTCATGATGAGAGATTGGTGTCTCATTGGCTTAGATATGATAGTAGGGAGATTTGAATTGACCACTGAGCTTCAACCAATACTGCGCTATAAAAAACGAACAGCTGACTGAAGACAGGACGGCCGGGCATCTGTGCAGTTGAGTCCATTTCTGTGGTAACATGGACTCTGAACAACAAGATTAAACTTTGTTGCACCTTGCTGAAACAAGCAACCCCGCCCCCAATGCAGCAGCAGCACACATAGAAATAGATTGAATAGAATGGGCTTGGAACCTCTAACCCTGGCAATTTGACTGGTAAACTCATGGGTACACTTGCAATGGCTGCCTGGTATAGTGATGCAATAATTCTCATGGTAATGTAGACTGTTCATTCAAATGATGTTAACTGATGTGGCTCATGTGGCAATGGAATGTAATTTTTGTAACGTCAGTTGAGTTGAATCAACAAAGTACAGTACATATTGAAGGCTACACTTCCTGCTTTTACTTCCTGCTTTGCTCACATGTTTACACTGGCAATGCCCACCAGTCCACCCATTATGCCATAATTTACTTGAATGGGGATACTCGTTCTATTCATTCTATTCCTAGGGCAGCGTCAATCTTTTCTTTTCGAATGGTTATTATGGAGGCCGCGGTCATACGCCTGGCCAATTACCGTCATCGAAAATTCCATGACCGTCACAGCCTTACTTGCATTGTCTTTGAAGTTGATTAGATATGCATAGCTGTTCCAGACAGCTGTGATATTTCCCACCGTTCATTTGTTATGATTAACGGGCGGTCGGTTCAATGATCCTTCTGCTGTTGTAGATAATCAAGATGTTTTTCTGATTTTATCATCTTTACTCATTTTGTGATTCCAAAACAGATTCTCAGGCCATGCTACTCTGGTACATCATGATAAATGTTGCATGATATAAATGATATCGTCTCAGGGTAGGAGCTGATATTCGGTGTGCAGGCCAGGGAATGACAAGTCAGTGAAATAGAAGTGGCTTAGAATAATACAAGTTTGATTGATCTAATGTGAGTCGTCTGCTACTTGGATTTGCATTTGAACCTTCAAGTCGCCTAACTAATAAACCATTCAAAAATGTACCACAGATCATATAAATTATTGAAATGGCCCAGACAGGCCTATCGGCATCAAATGTCTATGATGATTAATTCAAATATCCTACACTTTAAACTTGGGATCAATATAGCTCTCTAACCCCAACTGAGGCTGGTGCCCAAAATGTATCACGTATGTTGAGTGAGGACTAACGCATTCATTTCAGTCAGTTTAGTTCGCACAGTCCTCCTAATGAGCCCTCCCCAGCTAGCTAGCTTATGCTTGTGGCTAGAAACTTCAGCGAGAATTTGAAACTTGTCTGCCGAAGTTGGGACTTGGGAGTGTTCAGAATCATTGTTTCTAATAGACTAGAAAAGCAACAAATGTGCATTAGATGCCTGTCACCCTGGCTTGATATTAGCTACACTGTCTAGCTACTTCCCTCTATGTTACTGTAGGACAGCAGTGCCCTGTGTTGTTGTGTTGCCGGCTTGCATCGCAAACTCTCCCCATTGAGTAGCAGTTGACTGTATCACGTGAGATCCAGATGGTTATCAATATTACAAGTTATTTCTCGTATAGGTTGCTATCCTACTATAAATCTAATACAGTGGGAAGCACCTCAATACAACACCGTTGCAATGGTCATTTACACCGGCTTGACGTTACCCTTAGCTAATTGGCATGTCACGTGACATCCATCGGCCATCGAGATAATCAACACTTTCTTTTACAAGTTTCAACTAGCGCATGCTGTTGCTGTTGCCAGCTAGCCAGCATAAACTAGCTAGTTGGAAAGGGCTCATCAGGGCGACTGACTGAACTGACTGAACCAAATCCATTTGTCTCCACTCGACTCTCAGCTGCACGACATACGTCATCAATTTGGGCACCAGGCATGTCCGTATAGCCTCTCCCCAACTGATTAACGTCAGGAAGTTCTTAGGTTCAACAGGGGTCATGTGACCTGAAAGTTCAGCAGGACATCTGGACAGTGGACACCCAACAGTATCTGCAGGCTACGACTCGTGTCTAAATGCGCACCGGGGGAGGACTTTTCAATGTCACGTCAAGGCACATTCCACGACATCAAGCTGTGTAATGCTTCCTACAGGTGTGATTTTAGTCCTTCTAAATGTTGACATCAACACAACAAACCTATCCCTTTCGAAACCCTTGATCTGGTAGATTGGAGTTTAAACTATAGCGAGAGCTCTGTAGTTGGTCCTGTGTGTGTCCTCTATTCAACATGCAACACAAAAGGCATGTGCTTGTGATTAATTACTGCCTCTGCCATAATGAGGCCATCGCCAGTTAGGGAGCAAATTACTTCTCCAGTTTACAGAGCCCTGGAATTTGCTTTGTTCTCCTATTAACACTCAGATGTGGCCATTCATTTCAGACTCCGTTATCTGAGCTTAGATATAATGCAGTGTTTATTGGGAAGCCGGAGAATGTCTTCCATTCACTTGTACATGCCACCTTTGAACTCGCTTAAACATGTAAGGCTAAATATTTACACGTGGGACCCTGCTTGTTTAACATTGCAGACACACTTGCGCCGTAGAGTAAATGAATGAAAAAGGTTTAGACAAAACACCTTCAGGCATGTGATGGCTGCCAGGCCACTTTGTGGAGCTGGCCTCCCCAGGTTCAACCTCCTTTTGAGGGCATGTGGACTTGGGAACCAGGGGGCTAGCAGGGGGTTCGCTGGAGGGCCAGAACACTGCTGACTTTGCTGTCTCTCTCTCTGTCTCTCCATAGAGAAGAGATCAACGCATTTAGAGTTGGCTCGGGCTCTATGAGATTACGCAGAGGTGTAGAGCATCATGTGAGGGCATTACGAACAAAGAACCGTTACCATCTAATCAGTACCCAGCATTTTGCTGCTTGAATGAAACTGACAAAAGCGCAGAGTATTGCGGCGGGTCGCTACAGTATAGGGTGAGAAGGACAGATTGCAGCTGTAGTCGGATGGTGGTAGGGTTTCATGTCATATCCGCATATGCTTTCATTGCTCCATAAAGTGACACTCTGTGGAGGGCCACCATCGTGGCCCTCCACAGAGAGGCCCTCTGTCGAGGGCCACCATCGTTCCTGTTCCCAAGAAAGCTAAGGTAACTGAGCTAAACGACTACCGCCCCGTAGCACTCACTTCCGTCATCATGAAGTGCTTTGAGAGACTAGTCAAGGACCATATCACCTCCACCCTACCTGACACCCTAGACCCACTTCAATTTGCTTACCGCTCAAATAGGTCCACAGACGATGCAATCTCAACCACACTGCACACTGCCCTAACCCATCTGTACAAGAGGAATACCTATGTGAGAATGCTGTTCATCGACTACAGCTCGGCATTCAACACCATAGTACCCTCCAAGCTCGTCATCAAGCTCGAGACCCTGGGTCTCGACCCCGCCCTGTGCAACTGGGTACTGGACTTCCTGACGGGCCGCCCCCAGGTGGTGAGGGTAGGTAACAACATCTCCTCCCCGCTGATCCTCAACACTGGGGCCCCACAAGGGTGCGTTCTGAGCCCTCTCCTGTACTCCCTGTTCACCCACGACTGCGTGGCCACGCACGCCTCCAACTCAATCATCAAGTTTGCGGACGACACAACAGTGGTAGGCTTGATTACCAACAACGACGAGACGGCCTACAGGGAGGAGGTGAGGGCCCTCGGAGTGTGGTGTCAGGAAAATAACCTCACACTCAACGTCAACAAAACTAAGGAGATGATTGTGGACTTCAGGAAACAGCAGAGGGAACACCCCCCTATCCACATCGATGGAACAGTAGTGGAGAGAGTAGCAAGTTTTAAGTTCCTCGGCATACACATCACAGACAAACTGAATTGGTCCACTCACACAGACAGCATCGTGAAGAAGGCGTAGCAGCGCCTCTTCAAACTCAGGAGGCTGAAGAAATTTGGCTTGTCACCAAAAGCACTCACAAACTTCTACAGATGCACAATCGAGAGCATCCTGGCGGGCTGTATCACCGCCTGGTACGGCAACTGCTCCGCCCTCAACCGTAAGGCTCTCAACGCATCACCGGGGGCAAACTACCTGCCCTCCAGGACACCTACACCACCCGATGTTACAGGAAGGCCATAAAGATCATCAAGGACATCAACCACCCGAGCCACTGCCTGTTCACCCCGCTATCATCCAGAAGGCGAGGTCAGTACAGGTGCATCAAAGCTGGGACCGAGAGACTGAAAAACAGCTTCTATCTCAAGGCCATCAGAGTGTTAAACAGCCACCACTAACATTGAGTGGCTGCTGCTGCCAACACACTGACTCAACTCCAGCCACTTTAATAATGGGAATTGATGGGAAATGATGTAAATATATCACTAGCCACTTTAAACAATGCTACCTTATATAATGTTACTTACCCTACATTATTCATCTCATATGCATACGTATATATTGTACTCTATATCATCGACTGCATCCTTATGTAATACATGTATCACTAGCCACTTTAACTATGCCACTTTGTTTACATACTCATCTCATATGTATATACTGTACTCGATACCATCTACTGTATCTTGCCTATGCTGCTCTGTACCATCACTCATTCATATATCCTTATGTACATATTCTTTATCCCCTTACACTGTGTATAAGACAGTAGTTTAGGAATTGTTAGTTAGATTACTTGTTGGTTATTACTGCATTGTCGGAACTAGAAGCACAAGCATTTCGCTACACTCGCATTAACATCTGCTAACCATGTGTATGTGACAAATAAAATTTGATTTGATTTGATTTGTCTCACTTCTTCTCCCTGAGTTCAGGGTAAAAGTGCTCTCTCTAAGCCTTGCTGTCAACACGTCATGCAAATGTTCTCATAGTCAGTTTATTGTAGAATCTCGTTTCTTCACACGTAGTATTCTTAATGGGTGGAACATCGTAGAACCATGACTTTACTGTTGCCATTTCAATAAGGTTTGGAGAGAGAGAGAGAGAGAGAGAGAGAGAGAGAGAGAGAGAGAGAGAGAGAGAGAGAGAGAGAGAGAGAGATTGCAGCCAGAGCCTTCTATTGACTCTCCCTCTTAATCCTTAATCATTTTACATGTGTTTGCAAATCTGGCTTATTCCCTCCCTCCAAGCGTCTGACTGTCTCTCATTCACAACTAATACAGATAAGAGCCTGTTTGAGTAGCTTCAGTATATGAGTCAGAGAGAGTTCATTCTACTAATGTAGGCCTATAGGTAAGTCAAAACTGTAACTCGGCCACTAACTCGGCTACTTTTTGGTAAGCAACTCCAGCGTAGATTTGGCCTTCTGTTTTAAGTTTAAGAACCAGATTTTCCTTTAGGATTTTGTCTGTGCTTAGCTCCATTCAGTTTCTTTTTCATCCTGAAAAACACCCCAGTCCTTAACGATTAGGCCTACAAGCATCCCCATAACATGATGCAGCCACCACTATACTTGAAAATATGGAGAGTGCCACTCAGTAATGTGTATTGGATTTGGCCCAAACAGAAATGTTTTTATTCAGGAGAAAAAGTCAATTACTTTGCAACATTTTTTGCAATATTACTTTAGTTCCTTGTTGCAACCTGGATGCATGTTCTAGAATATTTCTATTCTGTACAGGCTTCCTTCTTTTCACTCTGTCATTTAGGTTAGTACTGTGGAGTAACTACAATGCTGTTAGTCCATCTTCAATTTTCTCCTATCATAGCCATTAATTAAACTGTAACTTTTTAAACCATTGGCCTGATGGTGAAATACCTGAGCGGTTTCCTTCCTCTCCAGCAACTGAGTTAGGAAGGACACCTGTATCTTTGTAGTGAATAGGTGAACCGATACACCATCCGAAGTGGAATAAATACCTTCCCCATGCTCAAAGGGATATTCAATGGTGTACTTCTTTGCGAGGCATTGGAAAACCTCCCTGGTCTTTGTGATTGAAGCTGTGTTTGAAATTCACTGTTCGACTGAGGGACCTTACAATTATCTGTATGTGTGGGGTACATCGATAAGGTAGTATTTACTATCACTACACTCTTATTACAAACAGAATGAGTTAAAAAAATTTATTAATTTGTAAAAGATTTAAAAAGTATTGAAATTTGAATAATTAAAACCAAACCATATGACTTGAATGATAAGTATTTGAATAAACACGAAAAGGTCCATGTAAGAAACTTTCATCATTTCAAATAGGCTACATGTCATATTAAACAGCATATAAACACTCTAAATAGATCAGACAGGGAGACTAAGAAGGGAAATTAATTATTTAGGCTATAGTATTTCAATTATTTCAAGGCTATAGCCTACAAACAAATACAAAAAAATTCTATACACACAAAAAGCTTATTTCTCTAAAATGTGCAAAATTAGTATTCATCCCTGTTAGTAAGCTTTTCTCCTTTGCCAAAACAATCCGTCCACCTGACGGATGTGGCATATCAAGAAGCTGATCAAATAGCATGATCATTACACAGATGGACCTTGTGGTGGGGACATTAAAAGGCCACTATAAAATGTGCAGTTTTGACACACAACACAATGCAACTGGCAGGCTGACTGCAGGAATGTCCACCAGAGCTGTTACTAGAGAATTGAATGTTAATTTCTCCTCCCAACGTCATTTTGGAGAATTTGGAAGTACGTCCAACTGGTCTCACAACCCCAGAAAACGTGCAACCACACTATCCCAAGACCCCCACATCCGGCTTCTTCACCTGCGGTATCGTCTGATGAAACTGTGGGTTTGCACAACCAAAGAATTTCTGACCAAACTGTCAAAATCCGCCTCTGGGTACTCGTCGTCCTCACCAGGGTCTTGACCTGACTGCCGTTTGGCGTCGTAACCGACTTCAGTGGACAAATGTTCACCTTCGATGGCCACTGGCACGCTGGAAAAGTGTGCTCTTCACGGATGAATCGCGGTTTCAATTGTAGATGGCAGGCAGGGTGTATGGTGTCGTGTGGGCGATTGGTTTGCTGATGTCAATGTTGTGAACAGAGTGCTCCATGGTGGCTGTGGGGTTATGGTATGGGCAGGTTCAAGTTACTGACAACGAACCCAATTGCATTTTATCAATGGCAATTTTAATACACAGAGATACCATGATGACATCCTGAGGACCATTGTCTTGCCATTCATCTGCTGCCATCACCTCATGTTTCAGCATTATTTATTTTAATTTTATTTAACCTTTATTTAACCAGGCAAGTCAGTTAATTAAAAACAAATTCTTATTTTCAATGACGGCCTAGGAACAGTAGGTTAACTGCCTGTTCAAGGGCAGAATGACAGATTTGTACCTTGTCAGCGCGGGGGTTTGAACTCGCAACCTTCCGGGTACTAATCTAACACTCTAACCACTAGGCTACCCTGCCGCCCTGGCAGCCCCATGTCGCAAGGATCTGTACACAATTCCTGAAAGCTGAAAATGTCCCAGTTCTTCCATGGCCTGCATACTCACCAGACATGTCACCCGTTGAGCATGTTTGGGATGCCCTGGATCAACGTGTTCCAGCTCCTGCCAATATCCAGAAACTTCGCACAACCAGTGAAAAGGAGTGGGACAACATTACACAGGCCACAATCAACAGCCTGATTAACTCTATGCAACGGAGATGTGTTGCCCTGCATGAGGACAATGGTGGTCACACCAGATACTGACTCATCTAATCCACGCCCCTACCTTTTTTTTAAGGTACAGTTTCTGTGACCAACAGATGCATATCTGTATTCCCAGTCATGTGAAATCCATAGATTAGGGCCTGATACATTTATTTCAATTGACTGATTTCCTTATATGAACTGTAACTCAGTAAAATCTTTGAAATTGTTGCATGTTGCGTTTATATTTTTGTTTAGTATAGAGTTAAATACAAATGAAACGAAAATGCCTTATTAGTGCCATAGAATACATTTTTATAATACATTTTTTTCGAAACACGAGTTTGGCCAGTCTGTGACTTCTGGTTTATGCGATGGTGCCTGGAGAGCAGTCCAGCAGCGGAGAATATACTATTTACGCTGAGCCACTGGGGATGCTAAACACCCTTTTGGCCACTCTTGCCAGGCTGGGAAGAGATGCAGAGTTGTTGTCAAAAAATTATATCGGTAGGCTAACATTTTTTAGGCTAAATAATTATTATTTAGTTGTGGACACCGCACTCCCTCTCTTGCTCTTGGTACTCTTTGTAAGTCACCTTGATTTTGCACCTGTGTGTTTTATCAGTTTCTTTATGAAAATATTTAGTAAACTCCATGTCAGTAGCTAAAGCAAAGGGCTATAACAGCAGTGCACACAAGTAGACTACAAATGCATGCTGGGTCGGGCATGCCCTGAGCTCGTGAAGTGAGTGCTACTGGAGCGCTACTGGATTGAACTCAGCGATTTTGGAAATAAAGCAAACAGTAGAAATAAAGCGCCATTGTCTTTCAGCCACAAAAGGTTTGTTTAAGTCGTTGTCATAATCAGTTTTTTTGGAAGAGCACTCTGTAATCTGTGGGTGGCAGGTATTGTTTTCAAAGTGAATCAGCAGCAACTGAAAACTGCTCCGTTCCTGCTGCTGACTGATAGATTAGAGTACAACGACCAACCAATGGCTAGTCTCCAACAGGAAACAGCTACAGTGTGTCCATTCAATGAGTTCAGCAGAAAACAGCTGACCACGGGCAAGTACAACAATATTTGCTATACAAGAATCAGGCACTCCTGAAATCGGTTAGAATGGCCAAAATAATTGATTTCACTAATGTCCTTGTCGAGGAGCTATTTGCCTTGACAAGGCAGCAGACAGGCTACACGCTACAGTATGTGGATAAATGAAACAAATGCTTTTTAAACCGTCTTGTTGAGCAGTGTTTGCCACCAAAATCTCAGACACACAATGACTATCTGTGCAGGCAATGAACAGCTCCTGACCGACACTGGTACTTGGATGGCTGAAGAATGGAGGGGCTTTACAGTAAATCTGTCAGAGTCTGAAGAGCATTATGTTAGTTATTAGATTTAATGCAGCACAGTTCTAGTATGTTCAGGACGTGTGGGTATAATACATCTGTCTGCTAGACCCATGAAACTCATAGAATGACAAAGGTTGACTGATTTGTGATTGATTCGTTAGTAATGGTTCATATAGTAGAAACCCTTAGGTTCGAAGCACTACTTTCTCTGGAATTGAAAATATGAACACAGATAAACTTTCCTTTATGAAGAACCACTATGAAGGACCTTGGATGAAGCCGTGGCCCTGGGTAGCCCCTTCTTTGTGACCTCTGACCTCAAATATGTTTCCTTATATGAACAGAGAGAGATCAGTTAGGGACTCCAATGTTAGTTAATAAATGCATTCTAAAACTGTATAAAGTTTTAGAAGCTTGATGGCTGACATTTTAGGAGCAAGCATTTCTGCTCAGGGACTGATGGGACATAATGTCCTAGATATGTCCACATATTGCCCTGTAGAGGGGGCCTGTAATCAGGGTATGTGGGTTTACTACATGATATATGGTAGTAGAGCTGAGAGTCGATGGGAGAGCCTCTTGAATGAGGCATATTTGAATGCCTCAGCAGTAGCACATCTACAAATACCCATGGGGTGACACCACCACCAGATCTCAGTCTCACTCCCAGAGCACATTGCAGTGAGTACAATGGAGAAATACAAAGTTGTAACAATGTTTGCCGGAGAATAATGAATAGTGTGCTTAGTAACTTGGGACTGGTAGTTAAGCCACAGAGGTGACCTATGGGACAGGCTGTTATACAGGGAAACCAGTGGGGCTCAGGAAGATTGAGGATGCTCAGCTGCCAAGAGGTGCAAATGACCCAGGGCCCCAGGGGGCCCATCTGTTGTGGGAAAATAAACGGTCAATGGGTGAAAAAAAAGTTGGGTCAATGGTTGAGAAAAAGGCCTGCTCCTGTGCTCCTCTCCCCCTCAGGGAACATAGTAGACAGCTCCATAAATCACCTCCAGGATGAGCCTCCTGCCCCCAGGGTGACATGACAGTCAAGAGTGCTTCACGCTTTCCTTTCCTCCCCCATTGCAAGTCCATTACAGGGCAGAGGTGTGAGCTCACTGCTGCACTAACTGCCGTTGTTGTTCTGTTGTTTCTGGTGTTGTCACCTGTGTTTTCACAAATGCACCCCCAACAAAATGCAAAACCAAAAGGTGAGACAGATGTGAAGAAGTGATTTGTAGACTGTGATTGATCACACCCATTAAAGGGATAATCCACTTCCAGAAAAAAAATCATGAACCTCATGTCAATTTGGTGAAAGCCTATGTTGTGTCAGTGGGTAAAATAAAAATGTTCCCTATGAATTAACTTCTGAATGGTCTTTCTGTGAAATCAGGAAATTGTGTAGGAACGAGTCATACAGTTGAAGTCCGAAGTTTACATACGCCTTTGCCAAATACATTTTAACTCAGTTTTTCACAATTCCTGATATTTAATCCTAGTAAAAATTCCCTGTCTTCGGTCAGTTAGGATCACCACTTTATTTTAAGAATGTGAAATGTCAGAATAATAGTAGAGAGAATTATTTATTTCAGCTTTTATTTCTTTCATCACATTCACAGTGGGTCAGAAGTTTACATACAGTCAATTAGTGTTTGTTAGCATTGCCTTTAAATTGTTTAACTTGAGTCAAACATTTTGGGTAGCCTTCCACAAGCTTCCCACAATAAATTGGGTGAATTTTGGCCCATTCCTCCTGACAGAGCTGGTGTAACTGAGTCAGATTTGTTGGCCTCCTTGCTCGCACACAAATTTTCAGTTCTGCCCACAAATCCTCTATTGGATTGAATTCAGGGCTTTGTGATGGTCACTCCAATACCTTGACTTTGTTGTACTTAAGCCACTTTGCCTCAACTTTGGAAGTATGCTTGGGGTCATTGTCCATTTGGAAGACCCATTTGCGACCAAACTTTAACTTCCTGACTGATGTCTTCAGATGTTGCTTCAATATATCCACATCATTTTCTCTGCTCATGATGCCATCACCAGATCCTCCTGCAGCAAAGCACCCCCACAACATGTTGATGCTGCACCCCCCCCACCCCCCCATACTTCACAGTTGGAATCGTGTTATTTGGCTTGCAAGCCTCCCCCTTTCTCCTCCAAACATAACGATGGTCATTATGGCCAAACAGTTCTATTTTTGTTTCATCAGACCAGAGGATATTTCTCCAAAAAGTACAATCTTTGTCCCCATGTGCAGTTGTAAACCGTAGTCTGGCTTTTTTATAGCGGTTTTGGAGCAGTGGCTTCTTCCTTGCTCAGCGGTCTTTCAGGTTATGTCGATATAGGACTCGTTTTACTGTGGATATAGATACGTTTGTACCTGTTTCCTCCAGCATCTTCACAAGGTCCTTTGCTGTTCTGGGATTGATTTGCACTTTTCACACCAAAGCACGTTCATCTCTAGGAGACAGAACGCGTCTCCTTTGATTTTCCCATGATGTCAAGCAGAGGCACTGAGTTTGAAGGTAGGCCTTGAAATACATCCACAGGTACACCTCCAATTGACTCAAAGTATGTCAATGAGCCTATCAGAAGCTTCTAAAGCCATGACATAATTTTCTGGAATTTTCAAAGCTGTTTAAAGGCACAGTCAATTTAGTGTATGTAAACTTCTGACCCACTGGAATTGTGATACAGTGAATTATAAGTGAAATAATCTGTCTGTAAACAATTGTCGGAAAAATTACTGGTGTCACTCACAAAGTTAAATGTCCTAACTGACTTGCCAAAACTATAGTTTGTTAACAAGAAATTTGTGGAGTTTTAATGACTCCAACCTATGTGTATGTAAACTTCCAACTTCAACTGTAGCTACATGGTTCTCCTCACAGGTAATGTGCAGTAACTGCAGTCAACTGTGGTATTTGGATGCAGTAATTGCAGAATAACTGCAATGTACTACAGTTGAACTGCAGTTATACTGCGCTCTAACTGCAGTTACACTGGGGGGGGAAAGTGTTATTTTGGACGCAGTATTTGCAGCATACTGCAGTTATATTGCACTCTAACTGCAGTTATACTTCAAGGGATGGTATGGAGCATACTTGTCTAGAACACATCCATCTGTTTATATCGTCATGACAAAGTATATATTTCGCTTAGATCTAAACAGTGTACTAAATTATTAAACTCAGTTTCTCCTTCAAGTACCATCTCGCAATGCGCCCTGTGTGTCTGTGGGAAACGTGGGAAAGGAGGGTCGTTGTTGCCATAGCAACGTACTCTGCATTCACTCTGGGTAGAAGCGAACTGCAAGATGAACTCTGTGAGATAGATATAGCAGTGTGTTTAGGTGATTTTACAGCTAGTTACCTACTTCACATGCTGATCTTGACTCCGATATTATTGTGTGTTAGCTATGTTTGCTAGCTAGCTACCGAGCTACCCAGCTAACAATTCTAGGGAGGTTTTTGCAACGTTACCCGTACTGTTCCAATACTGTTTGAGAGTCCGGTTTTCCATTAGTTTTGGGAACACTTTGTTAGCAGAAACGTTGAGAACCTTTCTAGCATGTTTTGATGTTAAAGGTGGGAGAACATTCCCTTACTGTCAAAAAAAATATATATCTATAACATGGTTACAATGTTCTCAGACGATACAATATTGCTGTTCCCGACAGTTTCATCAGACGTTGCAAGAACATTAATTTGTCCAGTTTTCTGATGGTTAGAAGAATATTTCATCAACATCCCACCAAACATACACAGAACATGGTTGCCATGTTCTCAGAATGTAAGATATTAATGTTCTTGACACGTTTCAGGGGAACTTTGCAAGAATATTTCTGTGTATCATTTCTCAGGATGTCGCCTGATGGTCTCAAAGAAACATTCTCCAAAAGATGTTTGTTTCATTACACAACACACCTTCTTACTGTTGCCAAGACAAAACAAGGCCCTGATTTGTGAACCACTGATCAATTCAGAACTCTTTTTGTCTGTTGGCAAGGTTATGAACACTCACAAACTGTGCTTTTAACATAGTGTTTTCAACTTACATATTTGACAAACATGATTACATTGAGCATGTTCTTTTCTACAGTAATTATTATGCAACATGTCCTCACCTGGGATTTGAACTCTCAACATCTTGGTTCACTGTACTCCTATCTTCCTGCTACACCACCATGTCCTTGTCAAGTATCAGTTGATTAGACAATTCTCTCATCATTTAATTGATTTACAATTTAAAAGGGCTTTCTGTATCGTCTAATGTTGGTGGGGCATATTAACCTGTTTAATAACGACACTCCTGACTCATTATGATCAATAAAAGTATTTATTGAGTGTACTTTTAAAAGACCTGAGATTTGTGTCAAAGTGCATTCACCCTATTGCTAACACCTATCAAGTGCCTACAGTAGGTATGAGGGGTTAGGTATTCTTCTGGACAGGGCGTAACTATACTGGCCCAATAAGCACATGCCCTAAAGATATCCCAAATTAGGACAGTGGTTAGGGTGTTCATTATTGGTGCTAGTGTCCTGGGTTTGAGGCCTGCTATGGGAGTCACCCTACTCTCACATTCTTAGCAACATACAGTACGAGTCAAAAGTTTGGACACACCTACTCTTTATTTTACTATTTTCTACATTGTATAATAATAGTGAAGACATCAAAACTATGAAATAACACATATGGAATCATGTAGTAACCAAAAAAGTGTGAAACAAATCAAAATATATTTTATATTTGAGATTCTTCAAAGTAGCCACCCTTTGCCTTGATGACAGCTTTGCACACTCTTAGCATTATCTCAACCAGCTTCATGAGGTAGTCAACTGGAATGCATTTCAATTTCAATGTGCCTTGTTAAAAGTTGTTGTGACAAGGTAGGGGTGGTATACAGAAGATAGCCCCATTTGGTAAAAGACCAAGTCCATATTATGACAAGAACAGCTCAAATGAGCAAAGAGAAATGACAGTCCATCATTACTTTAAGAGATGAAGGTCAGTTAATCCGGAAAATGTCAAGAACTTTAAAGGTTTCATCAAGTGCACGAGCAAAAACCATCAAGAGCTATGATGAAACTGGCTCTCATGAGGACCGCCAAAGGAAAGTTACCTCTGCTGCAGAGAATAAGTTCATTAGAGTTAACTGCACCTCAGATTTCAGCCCAAATAAATGCGTCATACAGTTCAAGTAACTGACACATCTCAACATCAACTGTTCAGAGGAGACTGCATGAATCAGGACTTCATGGTCAAATTTCTGCAAAGAAACCACTACTAAATAACACCAGTAAGAATAAAATACTTGCTTGGGCCAAGAAACACAAGCAATGGACATTAGACCGGTGGAAATCTGTCTTTTGTTCTGATGAGTCCAAATTTGAGATTTTTGGTTCCAACCGCCATGTCTTTGTGAGATGCAGAGTAGTTGAACGGATGATATCTGCATGTGTGGTTCCCACTGTGAAGCATGGAAGAGGAGTTGTGATGGTGTGGGGGTGCTTTTCTGGTGACACTCTCGGTGATTTATTTATAATTCAAGGCACACTTAACCAGCATGGCTACCACAGCATTCTGCAGTGATATGTCATCCCATCTGGTTTGCATTTAGTGGGACTATCATTTGTTTTTCAACAGCACAATGACCCAAAACACACCTTGAGGCTGTGTAAGGGCTTTTCGACCAAGAAGGAGACAAATGGAGTGCTGCATTCAGATGACCTGGCCTCCACAATCACCTGACCTCAACCCAATTGAGATGATTTGGGATTTGTTGGCCCACAGAGTAAGGAAAATCAGCCAACAAGTGCTCAGCATATGTGGGAACTCCTTCAATACTGTTGGATAAGCATTCCTCGTGAAGCTGGTTGAGAGAATTTCAAGAGTGTGCAAATCTGTCATTAAGGCAAAGGGTGGCTACTTTGAAGAATCTAAAATGAGTTTCTCATTGAAAGATGGGAACCGGTAGAATTATAGATAGTTGAGCATCTCAAAGATAACTCTCTGTCGTCTCTTTGAGATCCATAACACACACGCAGTGTCTTTGAGGAATCACATTAGCTTTCGTCAGTGCATTTCTATCTGTAACATTCCTAGTTCAAATAAACATGGCATCTGAGTTGATACCCCGCTTAACCGTTTCCTTGTGGAAATGCTCCCATTATTTTGAGTTAATTGAGGAGAAAGGGAACAACATTTTAGTAAAATGCAAACTGCAAAGGCACCATTGTTCTATTCATCCAGAAACACCACATCAAGCCTGGAAAAGCATCGGGAAGTTGTGCACAAAGGCACAAAACTGGTAGCCAAAGTTTCAGAAATGCATGAAAGAAATCTATTCACATTATGAGAGTAAACAAAGATGCATAAATAGTATTTCCAAGTGTTCAAAATAAAGTTCCATATAAACAATTAAAATGACCGATAAATTCAAAACGGCAATAATGACTAACATATTTTGCTAAGAATGTGAGAGAAGCGTAACTGTGCAAATCCAACCCACAGCCTTTGTGACATATTATCTTTCGCAGAGTCTCTTCAATCTCCAATAAAATTAAATCCTAATTTGATATTTTACATTTGTACTGTCAAAAATGTGATGGGAAACAAGTCTATTTTGCACGCTACAAATCCTCTACATAACACATATTGTACCAACCTCTCCACCACTTTCAACAAGACAGTCTAAAGGTTTTCTGTGCAGATAGGCCCCGAAGCGTGACACAACTACCACATTAAGATAAGTTACATCCCTCTCGCCCAGTAAACTCACTATCTTCTCTGGGAGGGAGATGGGGGCAGTGGGGCACAGGAGAGGCATGAGGGAGACAGATAGGAAGAGGGACCACTTTAATAGTATGATTCAGCAGACAGAGGTATCACTTCCCCCAGATGGCAGGCTATCTCCTATTGCTTTACATAGAGGTACGTACAGTATGGGGGAGTACAAAAGCAATCAATCCCTCCCTAGGGATGGTCGGTCAGTGCTTCAGAGAGGAACAAGATCGGTGTGTCCCCAGCTAACCATCAAAGCCAACAGGAGAGGGGGCTGAAGGGGGCTTAGGTCCATGAAGCACCATAAAAGTCTAACAACCGGAACAAGAGGGCAGATTGATACACTGTACCATGCATGCTTTCCCAGGGAACTTGTCATGGATTTCGGCAACACAGATTATTCTCCATGGCTCCATGCCCCAAATCCAACATTGAACACTGTCTGATGTGGTTCAAAGCCTGAGGGCTCAGAATACATCTACTCCTCTCCTTTCTTGAGCGGAAATATTACTCATCTTACCGAGAATAGGATCTGTCTAAAAACAGACCTCCAACCACTGGGATGACGAGTCGATGAGGACCTGCGGTTAGTGGGGTACAT
This sequence comes from Oncorhynchus masou masou, assembly GCF_036934945.1. Lineage (NCBI taxonomy): Eukaryota > Metazoa > Chordata > Actinopteri > Salmoniformes > Salmonidae > Oncorhynchus > Oncorhynchus masou. Next base: position 27,125,522 of record NC_088239.1, read on the forward strand.
TCCCTGCTGTTAAAAGTATGCCTTAAGGTGTAATGTTTTGATGGGGCATCTGTGGAAGAAATGTGCCAGGAGAAGTTGATCACCCAGGGATCATACCTCAGCTGAGTTCCCCTCTGCTCAGCAAGCCTGCATCCATCCACGCAGACAGCTGGGGGTTTGAGTGACAGGTCAAGGCTCCATACACAGGCTACATTTAGAGTGGTTGACGTGCGAGGGGACATGCTCTGACACCTGGCGACGCTGCGCTGGTGTATATTCTGACAGCAACTGACACTGTACTGCTCCTCGGAGCCAACTGCTGTCCCACTTGCCCTGCAACCCCTAAAATAACGCCGTAGCCCAACTGTGCCAGGCAGTGAGAACAGAGGAACTAAAGAAAGATATTTCCACCTGGCTGGCTGAATGGAAACTCTAACTCCAAGTTTTACATGAAACATGCATTGTTATCAAAGAGAGATTTGAGTGACAATTCAAGATACACTCCCGTATCTAAAATTAGATTCCTCCCTGTATGAATTCTATTCATCCACTGAGTAGACCACTACAGCATGACAATCTCTAAGGAGATCTGAAGATGGCTAGGTTAGGGTTTGGGATTAAGATTTGTTTTTATTTATTTATTTATTTAATTTATTTATTTAACCTTTATTTAACTACGCAAGTCAGCTAAGAACAAATTCTTATTTACAATGACGGCCTACCCAAAGGCAAAATGCCTCCTGCGTGGATGGGGGCTGGGTTAAAAATAAATAAATATATATATATAAATATAGGACAAAACACACACATCACAACAAGAGAGACAACACTACATAAAAAGAGACCTAAGACAACAACATAGCAAGGCAGCAACACATTACAACACAGAATGGTAGCAACACAACATGACAACAACATGGTAGCAACACAAAACATGGTACAAACATACAACAGCATAAAGGGCAAGAAGGTAGAGACAACAATACATCACCCAAAGCAGCCACAACTGTCAGTAAGAGTGTCCATGATTAAGTCTTTTAATGAAGAGATTGAGATAAAAAATATCCAGTTTGAGTGTTTGTTGCAGCTTGTTCCAGTTGCTAGCTGCAGCAAACTGAAAAGAGGAGCGACCCAGGGATGTGTGTGCTTTGGGGACCTTTAACAGAATGTGACTGGCAGAATGTGGAGGATGAGGGCTGCAGTAGATATCTCAGATAGGGGGGCTTTTAAAAATAAGCATCAACCAGTGGGTCTTGCGACGGGTACACAGAGATGACCAGTTTACAGAGGAGTATAGAGTGCAGTGATGTGTCCTATAAGGAGCATTGGTGGCAAATCTGATGGCCAAATGGTAAAGAACATCTATCTGCACGAGAGAACCAAGTCTAGATTTAACTTTAGCCTGCAGCTTTGATATTTGCTGAGCGAAGGACAGTGTACTATCTAGCCATATTCCCAAGTACTTGTATGATGTGACTACCTCAAGCTCTACACCCTCAGATGTAGTAATCACACCTTTGGGGAGATGGGCATTCTTCTTACCAAACCACATGACCTTTGTTTTGGAGGTGTTCAGAACAAGGTTAAGGGTAGAGAAAACTTGTTGGACACTAAGAAAGCTTTGTTATTGAGCATCTAACACAAAATTCGGGGAGGGGCCAGCTGAGTATAAGACTGTATCATCTGCATATAAATGGATGAGAGAGCTTCCTACTGCCTGAGCTATGTTGTTGATGTAAATTGAGAAGAGCGTGGGGCCTAGAATCGAGCCTTGGGGTACTCTCTTGGTGACAGGCAGTGGCTGAGACAGCAGATGTTCTGACTTTATACACTGCACTCTTTGAGAGAGGTAGTTAGCAAACCAGGCCAAAGACCCCTCAGAGACACCAATACTCCTTAGCCGGCCCACAAGAATGAAATGATCTACCGTATCAAAAGCTTTGGACAAGTCAATAAATATAGCAGCACAACATTACTCAAGGTCAATGGTGACATCATTGAGGACCTTTAAGGTTGCAGTGACACATCCATAACCTGAGAGGAAACCGGATTGCATACCAGAGAGAATACTATAGACATCAAGAAAGACAGTCAGTTGATTATTAACAAGTAATTCCAACACTTATGATAAACAGGGCAAAATAGAAATAGGCCTATAACAGTTAGGATCCGCTTGATCTCGCCGTTTAAATAAAGGACGAGCCGTGGCTGACTTCCAAGCAATGGGAATCTCCCCAGAAAGGAGAGACAGGTTGAAAAGGTCGGAGATAGGTTTGGCGATGATAGGGGCAGCAATCTTAAAGAAGAAAGGGTCTAAACCATCTGACTCAGTGACTGCCTGCAGAGAGAAACTTTGTAGCGGGGCAGGGGAAAAAGAGGGAGTAGCATCGGGGATAGTTGTATTAGAAGGGGTGGGAGGTGAGGAAATGTTGGACGGGCAAGGAGGCATGCCTGAGTCAAATAGGAATACTGACTTAATGAAGTGGTGATTAAAAAGCTCAGCCATGTGCTTCTTGTCAGTAACAACCACATCATTAACATTAAGGGACACGGGCAGCTGTGAGGAGGAGGGTTTATTCTCCAGGTCTTTAACCGTTTTCCAGAACTTCTTGGGGTTAGACCCACAGAGAGAGAACTGCTCCTTAAAGTAACTAACTTTGGCCTTCCGGATAGTCAGAGTGCACTTATTTCTCATTTGCCTGAACGAGACGCATGTCAGCCTGAGTATGCGTGTGCCGAGCCTTTTGCCAATTCTTGAGGTGGAGAATCTCTGCAAGATCACAGTCGAACCAGGGGCTGACCCTGTTTTTAATTCTCATTTTCTTTATAGGGGCGTGTTTGTTAACAATACCACTGAAAATATCAAAAAAGAAGGCACAAGCGTCTTCGACAGAGGGGATCAAGCTGATTCTATACCATTTTACAGAGGCCAGTTCATAAAGGAAGGCTTGCTCATTAAAGTTTTTTAGCAAGTGTCTATGACAAATCAGGACAGGTCGTTTCACTGAGCAGTCATTACGAACATAGGCTGTAAAAACAGTGATCACTAAGGTCATTACAGAAAACACCGGAGTGATACCTATCACTAGCCTTTTCTGGGTGTTCGGAGTCATACCTTGTGGGATTGGTAATAAACTGAGAAAGATTTAGGGAGTCCCATTGCTTTAGGACTTGGTCAGGTGGTTTAAGCATGTCCCAGTTTAAGCATGTCCCAGTTTAGGTCACCTAGCATGACAAATTCAGACTTAGTATAAGGGGCTAGGAGAGAGCTTAGGGCAGGTAGGGTACATGCCGGTGCTGATTGGGGACAATAGCACCCATCAACAGTCAACAAAGAGCTATTTGAAAGTGTAATGCTTAAAACCAGCAAATCAAATTGTTTGGGGACAGACTTGGTGGAGACAACCGAGCACTGAAGGTGATCCTTGGTAAAGATTGCCTCTACCCCACATTTGGAAGATCTGTCTTACCAAAAAAAGTTATAACCAGAAATGTTAACATCAGTGTTCAAAACACTCTTCTTTATCTACGTCTCAGTAATGACCAACACATCTGGATTGGAGCTGTGAACCCACACTTTCAATCCATTTTAGGTAATAAGCTTCTAGTGTTTAAGTGCAGAAACCCCAGGCTTTTACGAGAGCAGAAATCAGTGAAGCAGATATCAACGTCAGAATTGGGGCTAGCAACAGTAGATAGGCCAGGGTGTACATGCACATTTCCAGATCATCAACAGTAATACAATCAGGGCATGGCAGAGGACAGGGAGGGCTCTGCAGTGTTATTTATGACATCTGAATGTGCATTAGATGGCAACAAGATCATATTGTACAGCAATTTCATCATGTAACACGAATACAAAGCTGGCGAGAGGTGGTTAGAATAGGACGGTAGGCCAAAAGTTTGTGTAATCAATAGAGAGTCAGAGTCCCGAATGTGGGAACAAACATAGTCTGTCCCGCGGTTGGGTAAAGAAAGTTTGTAGTCAACAAAGTATGCAGGAGTCATGAGGCAAAATGCACAAGAAAAAAAATATCTATAATGACTTGGGGCTAGCCTATGTAAGTTCAGAGTCACTCGCCCCAACAGTGCGTGTGTGCTGGAGGCGAGCGATAGCTCGGCAGAGAGGAGTGAGTGTGGTGGAGGTACCTGTACCCGACAATTGGAGACAGGCAAGGGCAGATGGTGAACAGAACAGGGTTAGGGGTTAGGGAAAGTAGGATTTTGAATGGGAGTACATTTTTTGGTCCAGACAAAGATTGTAAAACAAACGTGTGTGTGTGTGTGTGTGAGTCAGTGTCTGTGTGTGTGCATTTACCTTCTGTGCGTGCAATAACCTACTGCAATGTCTGTCAATCAGGCTAATTAATCCTGTGACAGACCGAAGACCCCTGATCAGCAGGTGATGGAGAGAGTTGGCGCAGATCCGGAAAGGTAGTCATTAATATTTCATTCATGTTGTTTAAACTCTCATTAAAATGCACAGTGAACTGGCTCCACATGGAGTAAGGCGGAAGTTGCCCCTAGATGCTGATCTTGGGTAAGTTTGGCATTTTCCCCACAAATGGTTAAGGTTAGGATTGGTGAGGGGAAGCTGATCCTAGATCTGTACCTAGGGATAGTGCGGCCCTCACTAGGCAGCACACGTGATCCCTAGGCTGTCAGACTGTCTTGCTGATAGGTTTGGTTTTCATTTCCAACAGCATGTGTTAGATGGAAAAGGCGGTTAAAATAACAGCCATTAGCACTAAATGGTTCATAATTAGTTAATGACACCTTTTTTGAAGTCTATTACATTTATTAATCACCTCTTAGGTAAATTAAGATAAGTTCCCAGCTAACAACAAAAATTCCCATAACTTTAGAGAACATTCTATTAAGTGTCTTATTCGGTCATTATCTAAGGTTTTCATAGGAATGTTCCAGTGATATGCAAGGACACTTTCCAAGAGACCATTCCCTTAATGTCAAATAGAACTTACCAAAACGAGGTTACCATGTTCTCAAGAACTCAAGATATTAATGTTCTAGACACATTTCATGGGAACGTTGCAAGAACATTTCTGTGTATCAGTTGTTAGGACGTCACCTGACAGTCCCAAAGAAACATTATTACACATCATGCCTTGTTACTGTTGTCGAGCCAATTAACTTACATATTTGACACACTTTGACATACAGTACATGATTACATTGTGCACGTATATAGTAATTATTGTTCAACATGTCCTCACCTGGGATTTGAAATCACAACCACTTGGTTCATGGTAGTCTGATCTTCGCAGTAGTCCGATCTACGCCACCATGTCCATGTCAAATATCAGTTAACCTGATTATACTCTCATCATTGATTTGATGTAACCCTTTTTTCAGTGTACATATTCGGTGGGACGTTGATGGAATATTCTACTAACCCTCAGAAAACTGGACACAATGTTCGTGCAACGTCCCATGAAACGTGTCTTGAACATAATATCTTATTCTGAGAACATGGCAACCATGCTCTGTGTATGTTTGGTGTAATGTTAACCCTTTGACGCGTACAATCACGTATTTGTGATCATTGTTGAGTGGTCCCTGCAGTGTACAATCTCAAATACGTGATTGGAACAGTAGCAACAGAGCGTATGACGCAACAAACGTGTCTAAACATCATTGTTGTCTAAAAAGCATCGAAATATTTTTTGGTACTAATGGAAAATGAAGGTCTTAAACTTTATTCCTCAATTTGACCTTCTTTTGTAAAAGATAAATGTGAATTTCATCATCGAAGCATCACACGGAACACATCCACAGCCAAACTCATTCCATAAACCAGTCTAAATAACAGGTTGCGCTGACAAAAAACTAAGGAAAACACAAGTTAGCGACCTAACAGCTAGACTAGTTTACAATGTACCACATCTCTGGTGAGCACAAGAGACTAATGTAATGTTGTTTAGAAAATAAATGTGTGTCAGCTAAGCTAAAAGCAGCTACATTCTTTATAATGGCAGCAATGTTTGTCTACGTTTGACAAGCGAAATATCCCAAATCCAGAATGCCATCATAAGACGCAAATAAACAAAGTCAATGATGGCTGCGCTCATTGCCTGAAAAATATGGGGGAAGGTATGGTGGGGGGATATGATGCAGGAAATACTACTATAATGGGGGATTTAACAATAAATGGGGGCAAACACAAGAGAAGGTTATACATTAAAAACAAATAAACCCCCTGGAAAGGGGGGTCTGAGCTGGAAACCCTGAGGTACTAAAGTTACAATCTGATGCCACGTTCAAGACAACTGGGAATTCGGGAGAAACGATTTTAACGGTCATCCAACTCTGAATTCCAATTCGGGAACTCAGGCCTCTTTCTAGCGCTCCGACTTTCCGACCTGAAGATCACTGACGTCATGATTTTAAGCAGTGGTTTTCAGAGTTCACAGTTGTCTTGAAAGCACCATAAGTTAGTCGAGTGAACTATCCCTTGTTATAACATCTTTGGTCTGACAGATGCTTACGTGACAAACAGAATGCATTGTATGATGTCAACAAACGTGGTGCCACACATAGCCGGAAAATAGCTTAGCATTAGCTGATCATAAACAGTGTCCATATCAATCTATGCAAGAATCGGAATGCATCATTTGTCACCAGTACTTGAAAACATGACACGACAGAACAATATACAGAAAATAAGCCACTTACTTTGATAGGAATGCACACATGTCCAAAGTCCAATTTGTAAGACAAACAACAATGAAGGCAATGCGGGCGCCAGCCAGAAAATGTGCTGCGGAAAAACGTTTGTGCAGGGCCTGTTCTGACTAGAGATGCTCAATGTCTTCATACTTGATCTGGGAAAACACTAGGGTAGTGCTTGGGCTCACTTGAAGAGAGAAGTTTGTCCGCTCAGTAAAACCTCAAACATAAATTGTCCTCAAGAGTGAAATGGGCTACTACGTATGCGAATTAACGAGGAGGTGGAACACACCTCAATTCAAACTGTTGTTAGAAAATAAAACTTGTTGGAAAATAATTTGAAATTGACAAGTTGAAACATGGACTATTGATAATTAGCAGGCAGTGTGCCTTGGTTTGAGGGCAGCGTGGGTAACTATCCTGTTGCGTAACAATCACATTTTGAAACAGTGAAAAAACAGGGGCGAAGGTTAGAGATATTTGGAACTCACGCGTGAAAAGGTTAATGGAATATTCTACTAACCCTCAGAAAACCGGACACATGAATGTTCTTGTAGCGTCCCATGAAATGTGTCTAGAACCTACTTATTTTGGATATTCTGAGAACATGGTAATCACGTTCTGGGTTAGTTCTGTTTGACATTGAGGTAATGTTCTCCTAACTCTAATGCCAAAACATGCAATACATTCTCAGGAGGTTTTTGCTAACATACATAGAATGTTCCCCTGAATAATGGAAAACTGGACATTCAAACATCAAGGGAATATTACGTGTAACATTACAAAAACATTCTCTCTCCCTAGAATTGTTAGCTGGGTTGAAGCTGGAAATGGTGGGATACATTTCTATCTTATGTTAGAAAGATTTCTCTCATCTTATTTTTTGGCAAATAAAATAGACCTATGCTTTGTGTTAACCCTCCCAAGTCCTGCATCGGTGCAAACGTCATTGACTGTGTTTAAACGTTGCTGGTTGTGTTTTAACATCATTGGTTGTACTGCAATTCATTAGAGCTGGAGAACTATATTTATTTTCATGGATCAGCTCCTTAGTCTAATAGTGGCAGCAGCAGCACATGTATTGCTGTATGTGGGTCAGTCAAACAGTGTGAATCACTGTGCTGCTTTCTCTTGTAGCTGGAGGTAAACTGACAGCAAAATCAAACACATTGTTTAGAACATGACTCATCACGTCTGCAGAACCTGGGAAGTAGAGCAAAGATCACACTTCTGATGTTAGCCGCTTTTCTCTGCTTGCCTGCCAGCTAAGGTCCTTGCTTTCTCTCTGTAATTCCATGTTTGTTTCGTGTGTGTGTGTGTGTGTGCGTGTGCGTGACTCCCTGGGGACATACGAAAACAGAGAGGAAGTTGTGATCTCGCAACTTTGTTGGCGTGAGAGGCAGGGGGAGGAGCTTGGTGTGTGTGTAAACCATAGAGGAAGAGGCGAAGAAAGTGGTTTCACTGCTAAAATCTGTCTAAAATAAGGCCAATGCTTTTCTATGGGCTTATTTTGGACCTAAGATTGTCACCTGCCCCCCACCTTCGGGACCACGACTCCCATTGTTAGGGCGGAGACGTACATCTTGTCATTATATACAGATCTCTAGTGTAAATGGGAAGGTGCACACAGTGGAGCGAAGGAGATGAGACCAAAAATACAACATGATAACAATATGGGACACTGTGCTGAATGGAGTTGTAGTTTTTATTATTCAAATATTCAACCTAGTTCAGTGCAGAAACGTGGTAATTAACTACAATGACCATAATCCTGTTCTTTTCCAGCTCTGACAGAGATGGATCCACTTTTACGCCTGCTACGTTAGGTTGGATACACACAGACTGCATACGCCGCCACATGAGAGAGGAATGTACACAACACAACAACGAGAGAGCGGACAGAGACAGTTCGTGAAAGTATCTACTTTGAAAACTCGTAAAATGATTGTCAGACAGCTCTGCAGAATACTTAGGCAGGCTAGCCTAGCTAAATAGGAGGACTAAAGACAGTACGGTATGGAGAGAACAGAGATAACGTTAGATGGTGGTCTGGCTGGCACTGCCTGAGCAGGGATGAGATGATGACTTTAAGGAGTGAAATATTACAAATTCAAAGTAATACACACAACTGAGACAATGGAATATTTTAAATGTTTTGGCAATTGAATGTTCACAATTGTTGTCTTTGGAATAACCATTAAAAAGCTCTAATAATTTTAATGTAAATATTTCAGAATGCATTTAATGTTGAAAAAAAATATCAAAACTGAAATCAAAAAACCGTGATATCTTTTTAAATAATCAAACCGACCTCAAAAATCAATAATCGCTCAGCACTACCACTGACATTCTTCTCACTCACTCTCTCCCTCCCTCCTCTCCTGGCCCTGTCTATCCCTTTAAACTCAACACAGTGCTCTTTTGACTCACAAACCCCAGCACAAATAAGGCTGTGCGCAATATGCATCTATGGCAGAGAGGAAAATCTCAGAGGAGAATTAGTTCTAATCCAGCCAACACAGCATGATAGGCATCATTGGAATAAAACACATGACAATGCTCTCTCCATTCTGCCCTCTCTGCATTGACACCCAGCACATCCAAATACAAAAAGGTTCTACAGATTCCAGCCATTCAGCAGCTTTTTATCTGCTTTCCATCTGAACATGGATTGACCAACGGGGCCTGAAATGTCAGGGTGTGACAAAAGGCTTTTCAGGCAGACTTTCTATGAGGTCACTGTGGCCCTTTTTCTGAATCCAACCACTCCGCGAGCGAGGCGACAAAAAAGTTGTCTGGTACCTCCATGTTGCCATACTGTAGGCAGCATTCTGCTTCAACTATATAAACGCTAGACTATTGCGTCTTACTAAATCTTGCCTATAAAGAGAAAGAGACATTTCACTTCCTGTATTTAGTTAAGCCTATAAGTAGGGTGATTTACTTGGTTGAATGCATCGACTGTGAGATGCTCTGGATAAGAGTGTGCTAATATATAGTCCTAATAGTCTACTAGCTAAATGATTCAAAAGTAAATGTAAAATGTGATCTCATCTCCAAGGTTGTGCTGTAGCACACCATTTTGTATGGAAATGTTTTTGTGGGGCCAGTGTATCACATTCATGTTGTATCACTTCTGCATTTCCAACTTCTCCTTCTCCCTCCCCTATTCAGTTAAATACATAGAGATCCTATCTCATTCCTAATTCTATGGTTAAATATTCCTTCAACGTGCCTGAACCTAGCCAGTGACTTCATTCAGCAGGGGAAGTAGCATTACATAACAGACAGGCCTGTGACCACCCCACAGCTCTGCTCTATGTTTTTAATCATTCCAAGGAACTCAGGGAACTCTCTGGAGGCGTTTTACTATGAAAAACTCCCTCGTTTGAGCCTAAGAAAACACGGAAATTCAACAAATTAGAGGCCAAGTCACAGTGAACCAAAACCTCTTTGACGTGAGTGTGTGTTTTTCATTTGATTTCAAACTGCAAATAGGATTGAATTATATTGCAGATGGCATCTGCCATGGTCACATTACCTGTGATTGAAGAGATTGACCTCTATCTCATAAAAACGGTCCCCCAAATAAACAAATGCAATACATGAATAACATTCACATAGTACATTTTGTGGTGAAAACAATATGCTGAATAATCACAACATTCATTTCTGATTAGCTGTTTACTGGAGGATGGCAGGGTGGAGATTTAGGGAAACCCCTTATCAGACGGTAACCACATCCATATCACTTCTAAAGTTTGGTGCTTTCTGCTTTACATGTTGTGCTGAATACTGAACAGGGCAACTAACTACCCTTTTTGGGTTCCACAACTTTATTTCTTACTGTGCCTCTCATAACCCATCTCTCACACTGAAAACATTGTGCAGGGAAGCACTTGGCAGGCAGACCCAGGTCCCGGCTGCCAAAGAAAACACAGACAGGCTGCCGTCTAATGGATAGAGAGAATGAGAGCGCAAGGGAGGGAGGGGTTGAGAGAGGGAGAACGAGTGAGAGAGAGAGACAGAGAGTGAATGAGAAAGAGAGAGAGAGAGAGAGAGAGAGAGAGAGAGAGAGAGAGCTACACATAAGTGGACCCGAGTAGAAAAGTGATGATGTCATCAGAAAGTGACGCTATTGTAAAGCGGGGCGTAGGGTTGGCTGCTCTTCACATAGCCAGCCCACTGTAGGGGAGGACTAGCTGTGTGCTTAATCTACTCCAGCTCCTCTCTGCTGAAAAAACACATTCTTACAGGCTGAATTACATAATGTCAGATAGTCCCCCATGTAGTCCTGCCTCCCAACATGTGCTGTCTGCTTGCACATAGTGAGGTAGTGCATTGGCTTCACACCAGACTCTTTCATAACAACTCATTCTGTGCTGTGCAATCTACTCTTACCTATATCTTCACCTATCATATTCGAAGGCCGTGCTCTCCTATTTCATATATTGCACTACTTTTGACCAGGGCTATAGGGCCCTTGTCAAAAGTAGTTGACTGTATAGGGAATAGGGTGCCTTATCGGATGCAAACTAAAACAAAAACATTATGCACTGATTACATGTAAATGCTGTTTAATTGGCTCTGAGGGTTTAAAGGGGACCAATGCGTTTATTTTCCTGTCATCCCCTATAATGAACATGTGTATCAGAGGGAGTGGACCTGCTGATCTGTGCGCAAGAGAAAAGCAGAAGTAACAGGCTATTTGCAAGAGGAATATGAACACCACAATCCTCTAATAATTGATATCCCCCAGTGTGTCTATAGCTCAGTATGCCTATTGGCTCATTCCCAGAGAAAGCCACAAGGTTTTCTGTCTTCAGTCATATTACCGGGAGGCAAGGCCCTCATCGTAAGTGACAGACCATCACAGACTAAAAGCCAAATGAGCACCGCTACCTGGATGATTCTGGATCTGTTTTCCAGAAAGGGACGGTGTGTTATCTTGTTACCATGCAAACCAGCACAAACATACCATAAAGTGACAACAAACGTACTGACCATTGACTTGTATGGGTGCCAATATCCCAGAAGTATGACACATGACCCTCCAGTGTCTTTGCGCCTATGAAACCTGACCACGGGGGGGACGGACAATGACCTTGTATTCTGTAAACTAGTGTACACACACACACACACACACACACACACACACACACACACACACACACACACACACACACACACACACACACACACACACACACACACACGTGCCGACGGAGCCATGTGCGTCTATCACAAAGTGCTCAAAGGAAGGTGTGTGCATCTGAATCATATCAACGATCATATCGACGTCCTTGTTAAATGTGCAGCCAGGGCTGGATGAATATCAGCAAGAATGCTCAGGAAAATGTGATGTGGTGTATAATTACGTCAATCTAGAATCGAAACGCTGCACATGTCCTTGATGGCCTAGTACTATAATAGGACTATAAACGGCTACACCATTAAATCTTTTAATTTAAAAAATGATGTGCTGAATATAATATATTGCATATACATACATACATATTGCCAGGTCATAATTGTAAATGAGAACTTGTTCTCAACTTGCCTACCTGGTTAAATAAAGGTGAAATATATATATATATTGCTATAATAGGACATAGTCCCCCTTTGTTTATTTCTCTGTTGATATCAGAGGCAGACAATGGATTGCTCTTATAGGCTACAGTATAAAGTATCACATCCAATATGGCTGCCTACCCTCTGGAATTTGTTGTTTTGCAACATAAATAGGACACAACTAGAAGTGAAACAATGCAACTGAGTGCATCATCATTCACAAATATGATAAACATGGCATATAGCAAAAGGAAATGAGTTAAATGTATTCATGCATTAATGAATGTTGGGCTTGTGGAGGAGGTTTTTGATGTTAGGAAATTATTATAAAACAAATAGAATATAGTAAATATTAAACATAATAACATTATCATCAACAACAACATTGCAAAAAATCCAGTGTATCTTACAAAGCATTTATAGTAGGTTATTTGCAAGAAAAGCTTTCAACAGTAGAGTATTTGCAAGAAAATCTTCCAACATAATACTATATTTATAAATGGGATCAAATGAGATGAAACAGTTCTGTGGACAACAATATTATATAGATGAGCCATTTGATCTTGGACGAAATAAACATCCAGCCCATGATAAGTGATACAAAAATGTGGTAACATGTTGAAAAAAAACATTAAATTATCATCTGGAAGCTCACCAAATACAAAATAACTTTTAACATGGAAAAAAAATATTACAGGTTCCATTTGAATAAAAACATTACCGCAGTTAGATTACATTATTAGAATGCTATGCACTGAAAGGATTTTGATTGAACATTAACACATACATCGACATAAAGCGATGTATACCCGATATGGATAGTATAGAGAGAGCTCTTACCCGTTCTCTGACTCTATTTTGCGCATTATTATTTATATTCCATTTCGGATGAATAGGTGCGTGTCTTTCAAGCACAAATCTCGACCTCCTTTCCATGTGCTCGCAGCCACGCGCTCCATGAAGGGCTGCATACAGTCAGATACAGTGGGTGACGTCACGATAAGTCAGCTCGAGCCACATAGGAGCTGCAAAGTCTAGAGATGATGATAATATCACGTCCACATCGGCGTATCGACGTGCAGCACGCATGATTTATTGGGCTCGTGCTATAAATAAGGCAGATGCTGTCGGTGTAATTCATATTTCTGCAAATGCATGCAATAATAAATAGCCACCACATACTGCCAATACTTGCAGCTTGATGGTAATGTGGATGTACCATTCAGCACTTGTCATGTGTCTTGTCTATTTATTAAAATGAGTATTATTGGGAGTGGCAGGTGGGCTTCTCCATTACAACCTGATGAAAAGGCAACAGTTTTATGCAACAGCCTGCACTGCAATATAGGGCACTCAACCCATACAGGGAAGGTATAGCTCAGGGATCATCTACTAGATTTAGCCACAGGCCAGGGCATAATTACAAATAATTTGTAGACTGCAAATTGTCCGCAAGAAGCCCACACAGATATAATATTTGGCTAAAACATCATTATTTCAAACCTTTCTTATATCTGTATTCAATCACGTGTCTGTCTATTATGCGTGGGAATAAGTGGGAAAATATTTCCAAATTAAAACCACTTGGAGCTCAATTTCTGGTGTTTTTAACAGTCTTTTATGTCCAACAATGAAAATGCTCAGAAAACTTGAGGGGTCAAATAAAACCACCTGTGGGCCAAATTCGTCCCGCGGGCTGCCAGTTGGGGAAATATATCTAATTTACATAATTATTCACACCCCTGAGTCAAAACATGTTAGAATTTCCTTTGGCAGCGATTACAGTTGTGCGTCTTTCTGGGTAAGTGTCTAAGAGCTTTTACACACCTGGATTGTACAATATTTTCACATTATCCATTTTTTAAAATTCTTCAAGCTCTGTCAAGTTGGTTGTTGATCATTGCTCGACAGCCATTTTCATGTCTTGCCATAGATTTTCAAGCCGATGCAAGTCAAAACAGTAATTAAGCCACTCAGGAACATTCAATGTCGTCTTGGTAAGTAACTACAGTGTATATTTGGCCTTGTGATTATTATTGTCCTGCTGAAAGGTGAATTGGCCTATTGGAAAGCAGACTGAACCAGCTTTTCCTCTAGGATTTTGCCTGTGATTAGCTCTATTCCGTTTCTTTTTATCCCCAAAAAACTCCCTAGTTCTTGCCAATTAAAAGCATACCCATAACATGATGCAGTTACCACCATGCTAGAAAATATGAAGAGTGGTTCTCTTAATACGCTTTGTATTAAGGACATAAATTAAATTTCTTTGCCACATTTCTTTGCAGTTTTACTCTAGTGCCTTATTGCAAAAAGGATGCATGTTTAGGTATATGTTTGTGCAGGCTTCCTTCCTGTTCACTCTGTCAATTAGGTTAGTATTGTGGAGTAACTATAAGGTTGTTGATCCATCGTCAGTTTTCTCCAATATCAGCCATTAAACTCTGTAACTGTTTTAAAGTCCCCACTGGCCTCATGGTGAAATCCCTGTGCGGTTTCCTTCCTCTCTGGCAATTTAGTTAGGAAGGACACCTGTATCTTTGTAGTGACTGGGTGTATTGATACAGCATCCAAAGTGTAATTAATAACTTCATGCTGAAATTGATATTCAATGTTTTATTTCAATGCTTTTTACAATTTTGAGCCATCTACCAATAGGTGCCCTTCTTTGCAAGGCATTGGAAAATCTCCCTGGTCTTTGTGGTTGAATCTGTATTTGAAATTCATTTCTCAACTGAGGGACCTTACAGATAATTGTGTGTGGGGTAGCAGAGATGAAGTACAGTACCAGTCAAAAGTTTGGACACACCTACTCATTCAAGGGTTTTTCTTAATATGACTATTTTCTACATTGTAGAATAATAGTAAAGACATCAAAAACTATGAAATAACACATATGGAATCATGTAACCAAAAAAGTATTAAACAAATCAAAATATATTTTATATTTGAGATTCTTCAAAGTAGCCACCCTTTGCCTTGATGCACACAATGCACACTCTTGGCATTCTCTCAACCAGCTTCATGAGGTAGTCACCTTAAATGCCTTTCAATTAACATGTGTGCATTGTTAAAGTTAATTTGTGGAATTTCTTTCCTTCTTAATGTGTTTGCACCTATCAGTTGTGTTGTGTCAAGGTAGGTGTGGTATACAGAAGATAGCCCTATTTTGTAAAATACAAAGTCCATATTATGGCAAGAACAACTCAAATAAGCAAAGAGAAATGACAGTCCATCATTACTTCAAGACATGAAGGCCAGTCAATCTGGGAAATTTCAAGAACTTCTTCAAGTGCAGTCGCAAAAACCATCAAGTGCTATGGTGAAACTGGCTCTCATGGGGACCGCCACAGGAAAGGAAGACCCAGAGTTACCTCTGCTGCAGAGGATAAGTTCATTATTGTTACAAGCCTCAGAAATTGCAGCCCAAATAAATGCTTCACAGAGTTCAAGTAACAGATACATCTCAACATCAACTGTTCAGAGGAGACTGTGTGAATCAGGCCTTCATGGTCAAAATGCTGCAAAGAAACCACTACTAAAGAACACCAATAAGAAGAAGAGACTTGCTTGGGCCAAGAAACAAGAGGAATGGATATTAGACCAGTAGAAATCTCCTTTGATCTGATGAGTCCAAATGTGATATTTCAGGTTCCAACCCCCGTGTCAAATCAAATCAAATCAAATTTTATTTGTCACATACACATGGTTAGCAGATGTTAATGCGAGTGTAGCGAAATGCTTGTGCTTCTAGTTCCGACAATGCAGTAATAACCAACAAGTAATCTAACTAACAATTCCTAAACTACTGTCATACAAAGTGTGCTAAAGCTAACTCTCTCTCCTCTGCTCTCATCCTTCTAGACCTATCGGCTGCCTTCGATACTGTGAACCATCAGATCCTCCTCTCCACCCTCTCCGAGTTTGGCATCTCCGGCGCGGCCCACGCTTGGATTGCGTCCTACCTGACAGGTCGCTCCTACCAGGTGGCGTGGCGAGAATCTGTCTCCTCGCCACGCGCTCTCACCACTGGTGTCCCCCAGGGCTCTGTTCTAGGCCCTCTCCTATTCTCGCTATACACCAAGTCACTTGGCTCTGTCATAACCTCACATGGTCTCTCCTATCATTGCTATGCAGACGACACACAATTAATCTTCTCCTTTCCCCTTCTGATGACCAGGTGGCGAATCGCATCTCTGCATGTCTGGCAGACATATCAGTGTGGATGACGGATCACCACCTCAAGCTGAACCTCGGCAAGACGGAGCTGCTCTTCCTCCCGGGGAAGGACTGCCCGTTCCATGATCTCGCCATCACGGTTGACAACTCCATTGTGTCCTCCTCCCAGAGCGCTAAGAACCTTGGCGTGATCCTGGACAACACCCTGTCGTTCTCAACTAACATCAAGGCGGTGGCCCGTTCCTGTAGGTTCATGCTCTACAACATCCGCAGAGTACGACCCTGCCTCACACAGGAAGCGGCGCAGGTCCTAATCCAGGCACTTGTCATCTCCCGTCTGGATTACTGCAACTCGCTGTTGGCTGGGCTCCCTGCCTGTGCCATTAAACCCCTACAACTCATCCAGAACGCCGCAGCCCGTCTGGTGTTCAACCTTCCCAAGTTCTCTCACGTCACCCCGCTCCTCCGCTCTCTCCACTGGCTTCCAGTTGAAGCTCGCATCCGCTACAAGACCATGGTGCTTGCCTACGGAGCTGTGAGGGGAACGGCACCGCAGTACCTCCAGGCTCCGATCAGGCCCTACACCCAAACAAGGGCACTGCGTTCATCCACCTCTGGCCTGCTCGCCTCCCTACCACTGAGGAAGTACAGTTCCCGCTCAGCCCAGTCAAAACTGTTCGCTGCTCTGGCCCCCAATGGTGGAACAAACTCCCTCACGACGCCAGGACAGCGGAGTCAATCACCACCTTCCGGAGACACCTGAAACCCCACCTCTTCAAGGAATACCTAGGATAGGATAAGTAATCCTTCTCACCCCCCTTAAATGATTTAGATGCACTATTGTAAAGTGGCTGTTCCACTGGATGTCAGAAGGTGAATTCACCAATTTGTAAGTCGCTCTGGATAAGAGCGTCTGCTAAATGACTTAAATGTAAATGTAAAAATGTAAGGGGATAAATAATATGTACATAAGGATATATGAATGAGTGATGGTACAGAGCAGCATAGGCAAGATACAGTAGATGGTATCGAGTACAGTATATACATATGAGATGAGTATGTAAACAAAGTGGCATAGTTAAAGTGGCTAGTGATACATGTATTACATAAGGATGCAGTCAATGATATAGAGTACAGTATATACGTATGCATATGAGATGAATAATGTAGGGTAAGTAACATTATATAAGGTAGCATTGTTTAAAGTGCCTAGTGATATATTTACATCATTTCCCATCAATTCCCATTATTAAAGTGGCTGGAGTTGAGTCAGTGTCAGTGTGTTGGCAGCAGCCACTCAATGTTAGTGGTGGCTGTTTAACAGTCTGATGGCCTTGAGATAGAAGCTGTTTTTCAGTCTCTCGGTCCCAGCTTTGATGCACCTGTACTGACCTCGCCTTCTGGATGATAGCGGGGTGAACAGGCAGTGGCTCGGGTGGTTGATGTCCTTGATGATCTTTATGGCCTTCCTGTAACATCGGGTGGTGTAGGTGTCCTGGAGGGCAGGTAGTTTGCCCCCGTTGATGCGTTGTGCAGACCTCACTACCCTCTGGAGAGCCTTACGGTTGAGGGCGGAGCAGTTGCCGTACCAGGCGGTGATACAGCCCACCAGGATGCTCTCGATTGTGCATCTGTAGAAGTTTGTGAGTGCTTTTGGTGACAAGCCGAATTTCTTCAGCCTCCTGAGGTTGAAGAGGCGCTGCTGCGCCTTCTTCACGATGCTGTCTGTGTGAGTGGACCAATTCAGTCTGTCTGTGATGTGTATGCCGAGGAATTTAAAACTTGCTACTCTCTCCACTACTGTTCCATCGATGTGGATAGGGGGGTGTTCCCTCTGCTGTTTCCTGAAGTCCACAATCATCTCCTTAGTTTTGTTGACATTGAGTGTGAGGTTATTTTCCTGACACCACACTCCGAGTGCCCTCACCTCCTCCCTGTAGGCCGTCTCGTCGTTGTTGGTAATCAAGCCTACCACTGTTGTGTCGTCCGCAAACTTGGTGATTGAGTTGGAGGCGTGCGTGGCCACGCAGTCGTGGGTGAACAGGGAGTACAGGAGAGGGCTCAGAACGCACCCTTGTGGGGCCCCAGTGTTGAGGATCAGCGGGGAGGAGATGTTGTTACCTACCCTCACCACCTGGGGGCGGCCCGTCAGGAAGTCCAGTACCCAGTTTCACAGGGCGGGGTCGAGACCCAGGGTCTCGAGCTTGATGACGAGCTTGGAGGGTACTATGGTGTTGAATGCCGAGCTGTAGTCGATGAACAGCATTCTCACATAGGTATTCCTCTTGTCCAGATGGGTTAGGGCAGTGTGCAGTGTGGTTGAGATTGCATCGTCTGTGGACCTATTTGGGCGGTAAGCAAATTGGAGTGGGTCTAGGGTGTCAGGTAGGGTGGAGGTGATATGGTCCTTGACTAGTCTCTCAAAGCACTTCATGATGACGGAAGTGAGTGCTACGGGGCGGTAGTCGTTTAGCTCAGTTACCTTAGCTTTCTTGGGAACAGGAACTATGGTGGCCCTCTTGAAGCATGTGGGAACAGCAGACTGGTATAGGGATTGATTGAATATGTCTGTAAACACACCAGCCAGCTGGTCTGCGCATGCTCTGAGGGCGCGGCTGGGGATGCCGTCTGGGTCTGCAGCCTTGCGAGGGTTAACACGTTTAAATGTTTACTCACCTCGGCTGCAGTGAAGTAGAGACCGCATGTTTCCGTTGCAGGCCGTGTCAGTGGCACTGTATTGTCCTCAAAGCGGGCAAAAAAGTTATTTAGTCTGCCTGGGAGCAAGACATCCTGGTCTGTGACTGGGCTGGATTTCTTCCTGTAGTCCGTGATTGACTGTAGACCCTGCCACATGCCTCTTGTGTCTGAGCTGTTGAATTGAGATTCTACTTTGTCTCTATACTGACGCTTAGCTTGTTTGATAGCCTTACGGAGGGAATAGCTGCACTGTTTGTATTCAGTCATGTTACCAGACACCTTGCCCTGATTAAAAGCAGTGGTTCGCGCTTTCAGTTTCACGCAAATGCTGCCATCAATCCACGGTTTCTGGTTAGGGAATATTTTAATCGTTGCTATGGGAACGACATCTTCAACGCACGTTCTAATGAACTCGCACACCGAATCAGCGTATTCGTCAATGTTGTTATCTGACGCAATACGAAACATGTCCCAGTCCACGTGATGGAAGCAGTCTTGGAGTGTGGAGTCAGCTTGGTCGGACCAGCGTTGGACAGACCTCAGCGTGGGAGCTTCTTGTTTTAGTTTTTGTCTGTAGGCAGGTATCAGCAAAATGGAGTCGTGGTCAGCTTTTCCGAAAGGGGGGCGGGGCAGGGCCTTATATGCGTTGCGGAAGTTAGAGTAACAGTGATCCAAGGTTTTTCCACCCCTGGTTGCGCAATCGATATGCTGATAAAATTTAGGGAGTCTTGTTTTCAGATTAGCCTTGTTAAAATCCCCAGCAACAATGAATGCAGCCTCCAGATAAATGGTTTCCAGTTTGCAAAGAGTTAAATAAAGTTCGTTCAGAGCCATCGATGTGTCTGCTTGGGGGGGGGGATATATCCGGCTGTGATTATAATCGAAGAGAATTCTCTTGGTAGATAATGCGGTCTACATTTGATTGTGAGGAATTCTAAATCAGGTGAACAGAAGGATTTGTGAGATGCAGAGAAGGTGAACTGATGATCTCTGCATGTATGGTTCCCACCTTGAAGCATGGAGGAGATGTGATTGTGTTTTGCTCGTGACACTGTCTGTGATCAATTTGGAATTCAATGCACCCTTAACCAGCATGGATACCACAGCATTCTGCAGCGATACGCCATCCCATCGTGTTTGCGCTTAGTGGGACTATCATTTGTTTTTTCAACAGCACAATTACCCAAAACACACCTTGAGGCTGTGTAAGGGCTATTTGACCAAGAAGGAGGTTTGGGATGAGTTGGTCAGCAGAGTAGAGGAAAGGAGCAAACAAGTGCTCAGCATATGTGGGAATTCCTTCCAGACTGTTTGAAAACCATTCCTCATGAAGCTGGTTGAGAGAATGCCAAAAGTGTGCAAAGCTGTCATCAAGGAAAATGTTGTCTACTTTGAAGAATCTAAAATATAACACATATTTTGATTTGTTTAACACTTTTTTTGTTACTAGATGATTCCATATGTGTTATTTCATAGTTTTTGATGTCTTCGCTATTATTTTACAATGTAGAAAATAGTAAAAATAAAGAAAAACCCTAGAATGAGTAGGTGTGTCCAAACTTTTGACTGGTACTGTAGTCATTCAAAAATCATGTTCAACACTATTATTGCACACAGAGTGAGTTCAAGCAACTTATGTTAATTAAGCACATTTTTACTCCTGATCTTTTTTAGGCTTGCCATAACAAAGGGTTTGAAAACTTACTGACTCAAGACATTTCAGCTTGTCATTTTCAATTAATTTGTAAACAATTCTAAAAACGTAATTCCACTTTGACTTTATGGGGTATTGTGTGTAGGCCAGTGACACAGAACCTTAATTAAATACATTTTAAATGCAGGTGTGTCCATATGTTACACAGGGCCAGTGGAGTGGAATGGATATAGGAATGACAACTCATATTACGGTCATTGGTGATGAAAGAACTAAGGAAAATGAAGACAAATTCCTGCAAGAATTAAGAGAATGCTGTGGATGTCACTAAAAGTCAATGTATGCTTAATCCAAAAATGTGGATGGAATCTCCATATGGAGGGTGTGATGCAATTGCGACGGCTCCAAAGACAAGAGGCCAAACTGGGCTCCGTACAGCATCTCCGATCACCTCCCAAATTTTGAAACAATGCGTGGGACTCCGTATAGCTCAGCATAGACATAATTGGTCAACGGTAGGTAAGGGCGGGAGGTCCTGCATCCCAACAGCTCTGCGCTGCTCCGCGAAACGGAAGAAACAACCAAGACCAGTGAGTGACTGCAAGAAAAATGGTGTGTGGAAGATTATTTTGGCTACCCAGAACAAAATCTCAGGTAACATATGTTCGGTCACAAGAGACTAGTCGAAGATGATTTCAGACTTATCTTGTAAACTTCAGAGGTCAGCAGGTTCAAGGCTTTAGTTAAGAGGGTTGTATCCAAATTCTGCACAACTTCTTGCATGGATTTAACAAATGGGTGAAAAGTCCCTCCCGCCAAGGCTTACAACATTCCTATGCGTTTGAATCCATAACAGGAAGTGTGCAAGTGCACAATTCTAAAAGGGTGGAGAATCATGACAGTCCAGGTCCTTTCTCAACTTACCTTGGTTTTCTTCCATCTGGACTATGCAGGTTAAGACATCACTAATTCTTGTGAGGCCTACACTCATCTAATATAGAAATGAGGCATAAAACACCAAACCTTCAATAAGAAATGGATTCACCCTAAATATATTTTACCCGTGACCCTTAAAATGTCAGTCGGTTTTGCTAGTCACCGCTAGATAGAAATAGTTTGTCAAACTCCTGACACGTGTAGGCGAATAAAGGTGATTCCAATTTCATTGGTCTTTTATAACTTAAGACTTCAAAGAGAATAGATTGGTGCAACCTGTGTCCATTTTAAGTTGTTTTATGACACCCTTTCCCATGAGTGAAATATATTTGTTACCATCAGCACCTTATATGTTCATCTATTTTAGATGAGTGTATTTATACTGTCAAGTGTTCATGCAAACAGCTCATGCAAGTGTTTCCATAAGTAAAACAGACCGAGGCATGATCAAAAAGAAATGCATTTATATTTCAAATGAACATAATATGGAAAACCATACAGTGAAAACAAGTGTCAGAACTTCTAGACAATTGAGATCCAAAAATACATTTCAAGAAATAGTCAGTAATTATATACAAAACATAAAATCCATATTTTAGATCGGGCATGCAACATGTGTAGCCCTATTTTTTATATTTTATTAATAAAAATAAACTTTAAATATTTTACTGCCCATAACTTCAATTGAGTCAGTTTAACATTGAAATCAGACAGCAACCCCCCTCCCCCCCCAAAAAAACATACTTTCGCATTTCAATATCAACTATACACACCAAGTCTTAACTTGCATAAAAATGCAGAGCCCAATAAGTCAATGGCGCTTTGAGCTCAAACATGAGTTCTGCAGTTGTGCCAGCTTCTGTTTCAAATGTTCACTTTTCCTCCTTAGTTGCTCTTTGAGGTTGACTAGTCTCTGCTCATCTGTCTGCATGCTGTAAATGCACTCAGTAGCCTTCTTTAGGATGACCACTTTGGCTGCCTTCTCATTGTTGGCCACATCCGGTATCTCATCCCGTAGAGCGAAAAAGCTCAGCTTGAGCTCGTTCCGCCGCTGGCGCTCCAGTACATTATGAGTCCTTCTTTTGTCGTAGTCCTCCGTGTCCGATGTCCGGGGACTTGAGCATTTGCGGTTGCTGCTGATCTGCTTGAGGACGCGGCTGCTGCTGTTCTCCAGCCTCAGCCTTTTGACAGCTGGCTGCTCGTGCCGTGTGGAGGGGTGGGCGGCGTAGTTGTGCTGGTGGGTGGAGACATGGCACCTCTTCAGCACAAGGGGACTGTGATGTCTGGTCTCTGACATGCTGGGGTCGCACCGCTTCACCGCTTGCCTCTTCTCCACAGTCACGACATCTATCTCCTCCTCGTCCTCATCATCTTCCTCATCATCTTCTGCAATGATATTAAATAAAACTAGTCAGCATTTAGATTATTTTTGAGGAGAAACAGCAACCACAAATCAGCTGCAAACACATCATGCCTTAGTCAGAAAAATCACTGCATTCCACCCCACCCCCCTTTCCACATCAGCTGATTTCTCAACATTGCAGCCTTAAACCCTCCCCCTCAGACTAGTCTGTAGGCATATTCGACAGCGTCAAATCAGCGTTAACATGTGCAGAGAGAATGCAATTTGCTCAAATATAAACTGCCATTACACAAAACCGTCAAGTCAAAAATCCTAAATCGCAAGAAATTATAACACTGATATTCAGCTTACCGGAGTCACTACCACTGCTGCTGCTGCTACCACTGTTGGGTGGGGTGTCCAATGCCAAATCCGTGGGTGGTGCCACCTTACTTGGTTTGGGAGTCTCAGTTATTGGGTAGGGGAAGACCACTGATGGATCAATGCATTCTGACGCGGAAGTATTCGGATCCTGCAAGTAGTTTGCGTTCAACCGAGTAAGACACTCTGCGTTGTCGCCAACGGCTGAATCTTTCCTAGCAGCCTGGAGCGATGCGAGTCGTTCAGACACCACTTTCTCCAACTTGGCTGTAGCAGAGAAGCCGCTCCACATACAGTCCTGAATGATGATAGACTTGAGGAAGGTTTGGGAGTAGTCGGCATCGCAGATGAAACTCTGGTTTACAACGTCGTCCCCGAGAAACTCGGTCACCATTTCTAGTTGGTCAGCAGTCGATGGGAAAATACTAGACAGTGATGGTCGGCTCGGGGAGAGAGGAGGAGTGGGGAGCAACTCAAATTTCTTCCAGATATCCTCGCTTGGAGCCGGTGGCTGAAGCTGTCCTGGCTGCTGGTGATAGAAATCCTCATCTTCGTTGTCAACATAAAAATATGGCTGGATAGAATCATAGTCGTAGTCGTAGTTTTTACTCGCCAAACTTGAATTCAGCGGCATGGTGGCTCTTTTCTGAGTGAAAAAGATGGTTGAGGTAAATTAGTTGGTTAAAAAAAAATCGAATGCATCAACTTGCATGCAAACGGATATTGGTGCATGCACATAAAATGCCACAGTTCATAAAAGCCCTGTCAAACAGCTAGCAAGCATGCAAAACCAAACAGCAGCAGCTGATACAAGTACTAAGTAGTTAGTCGGTGTGGCGCCCAGGACATTTAAACCGAGTAGACATCGCAAGAATACAGAGGCTAGTAAAGTGCATTTATTATATAAGACATATGCAAACATATCTTACAAGTTCACAAAATCTTTACCAAGATAGATACCAAGCAAGTCTACTTAGCCAACCGTCAACTACACGGAGAATGCAATGTCATCAACACCTTCCTTACCTTAATTTTGAAAACAAAGTGGAGAGTACTTCACTCCGAGATGTCGAAGTCGAAAACGCGAAAAAAGTAGCTTGTAAGAAGTATTCCAACAAGATAGTTACGTTAATCCCTGCCAGCGTGTGCGGCAGTGAGATGTTGTTTTCCTAGTAAAATGATTGCTGGCTGAGAAGCATTCATAAAGCGCTCATGCTTGGTCCGCGATGTAGAAAGATGCGTTGCCTATCAATTGCTGCATGAGAATCACAGCTGAGTATTCCGCGGGGTTCAATAAAAAGGTTGTTGTGCTCTACATTTGACGTATCCCTCCGCCACAATTTCCCGCCAAACACCCATTGCATTTTTAAGTAAATAATGAAGAGTCCCGTGTTGACTATCGATGATAATTATCGTTACAATCTTCAGTATATGTTCGAATTCACATAATTCAGCCATCGGAATTTATTTCAGGAGATCCTCATTCAACTGGAACTATTTGTTGCGGAAGGAGAATTAAGTGGGAGGAGTTTCAAAAGTGCATTATTCGACAGTGCATTATACACAAAATCAGATGTAGATGAGAAGTAAAAGAGTGCTTATTGGAAATTGCATGCATGCATACAAGTAGAGATTGTACTGCCCACTGCTGACCTAAAATTTGGCATTTACAATTTTATGAAATTATTTAGCATACTTACCTTGCCAAAGTTGAGTTAAATCTGATGCGAGAATGAGAAGATGCACGACCAGTTCACGTGCACAACACTTCAAAGCCTGTCATAAAATACATCAAAATAAATGTTCCAAACAGGGTTTTCAGTAGGCCTACATGTTTCCCCCTGTTAATTCCCCAAAGTAAGGGTGACTATATAGGGGATGAAATATTTTGCCTGGGGTGTATTCATTACCTTTTGCAACAAAACCGTTTACCGTTTAAGAAGCAAACGGAAGGAAATGAAAGGGGCCTACCTGAATTTGTCAAATATGAACTATTTTTAGTTGCAAAACGTTTGGTCTTGGAAAACGTTTTGCAACATAATCGGCATAATGGATACACCCTTAATTGACAAGACATGCAACATACAGCAAGAATACATGCTTGTTTAGGTAGGCTACTGCTGCAGGTGAACCCAGTTGATAATTCCTGATATATGTTGGGTATGAGCTTTGCCTTTGGCCACACCAAGGTTAATATAATCAGTAGTGAGGAGATAAGATGTTGGCTTTTAACAGGCCAGTTATAAATGTACTGCGTTTAAAAAAATGAGCTCATTGAAGGAGAAGAACGACATTGGAATGTCCTCAATGAAAACAGGCGGTTGTTCGATTGACATGGCACTGTAGCCTACCTCTTATCCATGCAGCTTTGCTACTGCCATGCTGCGGTCAAACAGACATGTGGTAGTGATGCGCTAGATATGAGAATGGTTCCGTTAAATTGATAGAACGTACCAATGGTGCATACTGTGATAAATAAATAGTACGGTTGTAGAGCACCCCCTGGCATCTAAAATTCGACAGTGCAACATCAGAACAGGTGGTATTTTAGATTTTATCTTATGAATATAGAGACAAATGGTCTTAAAACACGATTTTTAAAAAGTGTTTATGATGAAAATCGATAAACAATGCATGGAAGATAGGGGCTATCTAATAAATGCAGGTGGAGTCAGGGCCAGTTGATGCTACTAGATTTGGATTCTTTTAAATTCCAATTTAATAAAATGTGTATACAAACAATGTATACAATAAGTAATGTCCATAGATAATGCAGGTGGTATACAATATATTTGACAGAATATTTTTCCATATTCATAAATTAATGTACTTTTATTTTTATTAAATCAAAATACTATACTAATATTACAGAGCAAGCCGTGCTTTGTAGCACCTACGGATACAACATTATGGACTCTTAAAGGAAGCCCGGGTAAGGCCAAAATGTAATAAATATGGCAACTATTATTAATTACTTCTCAATTATGCTTTTAGATAAACAATTATAATAAATGTCATCAATCCTTGCTCCAAAGGACCATTAAATGACTTCCTTTTTGTGAGAAAAAAAATGTTTTATCCTGGTTTCATATGGAATCACACATATCATTTAGCTTGAGATCTAGTCCTTGCAGAAGTAAACAGAAGTAAAAAGTAGACTCTTTTTTTAACTCACTGCCACTGATTCAACAGTTGTTTAGGGCCATTTCACAACTCAGTGGCCTTGTGGTTAGTGTTCACCCCAAGATTAGAATGCTTGGGACTGCCCTTACTGAGTTCTTGTCCTTGGCATACAATGTTGTAAGTTTACAAGTATATTATTGCACCAATTTCCTATTCAGGTTCCTGACATATTCATTTTGCTGCTTTTTCAACCCTTTTTACTGCACAACCCCCATAAAAAGTTGTGGTGGAGGATCTGGAGGATACTGTCAAAATATTTTAGGTAGGCTAGTTGTGTGTTTTAAAATGTATTCAGCTGACTAACTTTATCCCCCTGAGACTGAGCAACAACAAAAAGGTTTTGGATTATGATTAAACATGTTTTTACATCATAAGTGTTGGGGTGAAATATTTATTGATTTTTTTTATTGAATGTGCACTGAATTTGCCATTAGGACTTGGTTGAGGGTACATATGAAAAATCAAACATTACAGTAAATGGGGACAATAGAAAAAAACATATCCTTATGTCCACTACAGAGGACATGTATTAACAAGCTCTTATTTAAAGTTTTTTTTAAATATTACACTGCTCTGCAAACTCAGCAAACTATTCCTGAGATATTTACCTATTAGAAACAATTTGAATATCAAACTCACAAAAATTATAATACACAATTACACACACTTACCATAAAATGTGCTAATTATGTTGGTAATTGTGATGGTAGCCATTTTGAAGAACCAGAAAAAAACATTGGGTACATTCGAGTGGATCACATGTCAAGTCAGTGACCATCATTGGTCACATCTTTCAATGTGTGTTGCATTATGGAGTTACAAATTGTCCGACTTACACCTACATGTCGAATGAACGTTACAAAAAATCCTGTGATCAAATTCATTAAGTTTTGACTGCAAGTTTCTGCAATTGATCTTCACCAACTTCATCCTGCAGCCAGAAAAACGGTTAAAAAGAAATGGCAACACTGCCATGTTGATCTGAGCCTTGCTGTTGGAAAACCACATTAGTTTCCGACTTTCGACATGCAGGTTGAAATATCAAAACTAACTCTGAACCAACTATATTAATTTGGGGACAGCCTGAAAAGCATTAAACATTTAATGGAAATTTAGCTAGCTAGCTTGCTGTTGCTAGCTAATTTGTCCTGGGATATAAACATTGGGTTGTTATTTTACCTGAAATGCACAGGGTCCTCTACTCCGACAATTAATCCACAGTTAAAAGGGTAAACTGAGTTTGTTTCTAGTAATCTCTCCTCCTTCAGGCTGCTTCTTCTTCAGACTTTATATGGCGGTTGGAAACCAACTTTAAGGTACATTAACACTACTAACTGGACTGGAGTGTGGACCTCTTTCAATCACCCACATGGGTATTTGCTCCTAAAAACAATTAGGTGATGGGAGAAGCAGGACTTGCAGTGAGTCAAGCATCACAAATAGAACAGAGTTCTATTTTTATGCTGACCAGACCGGACGTGTCACAAAATAAATGTACACGTACATGTTATTTAATCATTGCACCCAAACTGCTTGCGCATGTCAGCGAGTGTCTGCGTGGCCGGGCGCTAAAATAGAACTTGATTCTTTTTGTGATGCTTGATGCCCTGCAAGTCCTGCCTCTCCAATCTCCTCATTGGCTTTTAGGAGCATATACTCACGTGGGGGATTGAAAAATAAACTGAGGTCCACACTGGTCGATTGTGACATTTAAGGTAAAATAACCTCCCAATGTTCATATACCAGGACAAATTATCTAGCAACAGCAAGTTAGCTAGCTAAATTTTCCAAAAAATGTTTGTTTTTCAACCTGTCCCCAAATTTATATAATTGGTTCAGAGTTTGTTTTGATATTTCAACCTGGGTGTCCTGATCGTGTCTGGTGTTGGGGGACAAAAATCAACCTACGCGTGTTTCCAGTTTGGTCAGCATGTTATATGCTGACCAGACCACATCTGCGTGCATGTTGATTTTGTTCACCCACACCAGAAGCAATCTGTCAGGCCTGCTCCTGCTCCTCCTCTTTGGCACTCAAGGGCGCCAGGCTGCCCATTATTACACACACCTGCCACCATCATTACCTGCATCAGCGCTCGCTGGACTCCCATTACCTTGTTGATTGCCCCTCCTATATCTGTCTGTTCCTTGGTTAGATCCCGGTGTCAGCATTATTGTCGTTTTTGTTTTCCCCTGTCCGTATTCTGTTCCTGTCCGTGTTTCATTAAAATGTTTGCTCCCTGTACTTGCTTCTCGTCTCCAGCGTCTGTCCTCACACGATCAGGACATGCAGGTTGAAATATCAAAACAAACTCTGAACCAATTATATAAATTTGGGGACAAGTCAAAAAACATTAAACATTTAAGGCAGGTTAGCTAGCTCGCTTGCGGTCGCTAGATAATTTGTCCTGTATATAAACATTGGGTTGTTATTTTACATGAAATGCACAAGGTCTACTCTGACAATTAATCCACAGATATTCGGTTTACCGGTTTTAGTTTCTTGTCATGTCTCCTCCTTCCTTCAGGCTTCTTTTTCTTCTTTGGACTTTATATAGACAGCATTACAACTGACCGGAGTGTGGACCGAAGTTCATCTTTCAATCACCCAAGTGGGTATATGCTCCTAAAACCAATGAGGAGTTGGGAGAGGCCGGACTTGCAGTCTGTTGAGCTCACAAATAGAAACGATTTCTATTTTAGCGAGTGGCCACCTAGATGCTTGCTGCTCACGAGCAGTGTGGGTGCAATGATTGAATAACATGTAGGTGTACATTTATTTTGAGACACTGGCGCATGCAACGCCAACGGTGTGGTCAGCATGTTACGTTCAAACGCGCTCATTATCAAGGTGACACCCTCACACATGTAGAATCATTGAAAAGCCGAGAATGTTCTGTCCTCTCAAACGGACAACATGACCAAAGACAGTGGCATGAATGGCCTTAGCGATACGGACCAAAAAGTCCATTAGAGAAGACAACAATTAATGGCTGGAGGATATAGTTTTTAGTTTTCCTCCTGAGGAAAAGTCGTATACATAGACCTACAAACTCTGCCGACCTAAGAATAGAATGAATGACGTCAGGAGTCGGCAGAGGGAGGGGGCTTTAATGTGCCGACCCACGTGTGGCGCGATTTGGTTGTGTGTGTCATGAACAACATTAGCGTGAGTAACAATAGTAGAATTGGCGGGTCGCCTTCAAAATAAAAGTCCCCTATTGAGCCTGCCGCAAATATATAACAATTGTGGAATCATGCCAGAATTGGATTAGATCATGCTAAACAAGTTTGGTATGTTGTTATATACATTAAACAAAGCACAATAATTAATTAAGTTGACAAAAAAATAAAAATAATCTGTTGAAATCAAACTTCAGAATTGCATTGGGGTTATCCTTTTATGCAATGTTTTGGCCACTAAGAAAATTCAGTGCAACTTCCAGCGTTTACCCTGAACACTGAAGCTGTACCCACTTTAAGTTACAATTTTAACAGTGGCCATTTGATCATAATGTAGGCCTACCAGAGTGGCTTACCATCTAAAACAATGGAGAAAATGCATCCCATAACATTTTCATTGTAGGCCTACATTCCATTACGGATTACACTTTTGAGAAAAAAAAGAACATGCAGGGCATGCATTAACCTGAGATAGACAAGGAGGTGACTGAAAATGTTGTTGTGATGTTTGATGCAAGAAACCACTTCACAAAATAAAATGCATTATTATTCCCATACCATTATTAGAGAGATTCAGACAAATTATGCTACCCTCTGCCTATTGGCTACTTATCTTATTCAAGCCTGTCTCAAACTGTCTCACTGCCCCTTTAAGACATAAAAAAGCTCTTCAGCTGACTCAATTTTCACAGATGTACATGTTTTGTGCTCTTGTAGGAAGCAATCACTCCCCTGTTGCTTACTACAAATGATATATAACTGGGCTAATAACTCACTAACTAGCAAAGGATATGAACTAAATGTGCACACATGGCTACATGCAGCTCTCGCTTTGATTTCAAAACAAGTGCATCTCCTCATGACCACTCATGCTGTAAACACAGTGCAGTTCAAAGTAAATGGCATAGATCCATTTTTGGCAATTGTCTATTTGCATATAGCCCTAATGCATCTCTGATTGATTATGCCACACTGGTCTGTGTAAAGTTTGGGCTGAGTAGTATTTGTATTTATTATGGATCACCATTAGCTGCTGAACTCTTCCTGGGGTCTGACAAAATTAAGGCAGATATACAATTTTAAAAACATTACAATACATTCATAACAGATTTCACAACTCAGTAAGTGTGTGCCATCAGGCCCCTACTCCACATATCTACAACACAAGATCCATGTGTACGTGTGTGTATAGTGCATATGTTATCATGTGTGTGTATGCGTGCCTATGTTTTTGTTGCTTCAAAATCCCAGCTTTTCCATAAAGGGTATTTTTATCTGTTTTTTCAATATGATGATACTGCTTACATCAGTTACCTGATGTGGAATAGAGTTCCATGTAGTCATGGCCTATGTAGTACTGTGCGCCTCCCATAGTCTGTTCTGGATTTGGGGACTGTGAAGAGACCTCTGGTGGCATGTCTTGTGGGGTATGCATGGGTGTCTGAGCTGTGTGCTAGTTGCTTAAACAGACAGCTCGGTGCTTTCAACATGTCAATACCTCTTACAAACACAAGTAGTGATGAAGTCAAGCTCTCCTCCCCTTTGAGCCAGGAGAGATTGACATGCATATTATTAGTATTTGCTCTCTGTTTACATCCAAGGGCCAGCCATGCTGCCCTGTTTTGAGCCAATTGCAATTTTCCAAAGTCCCTCTTTGTGGTACCTGACCACACGACTAAACAGTAGTCCAGGTGCGACAAAACTAGAGCCTGTAGGACCTGCCTTGTTGATAGTGCTGTTAAGAAGGTAGAGCAGTGCTTTATTATGGATAGACTTCTCCCCATCTTAGCTACTGTTGTATAAATATGTTTTGACCATGGCAGTTTACAATCCAGGGTTACTCCAAGCAGTTTAGTCACCTCAACTTGCTCAATTTCCACCTTATTTCTTACAAGACTTAGTTGAGGTTTAGGGTTTAGTGAATGGTTTGTCCCAACTACAATGCTTTTAGAAATATTTAGGACTAACTTATTCCTTGCCACCCATTCTGAAAACTAACTGCAGCACTTTGTTAAGTGTTGCAGTCATTTCAGTTGCTGTAGTAGCTGACGTGTATAGTGTTGAGTCATCCATATACATAGACATACTATCTTTCCTCAAAGCCAGTGGCATGTTGTTAGTAAAGATTGAAAATGTAATGTGCCTAGACAGCTGCCCTGGGGAATTCCTGATTCTACCTGGATTATGTTAGAAAGGCTTCCATTAAAGAACACCCTCTGTGTTCTGTTAGACAGGTAACTCTTTATCCACAATATAGCAGGGGACTATAACTGAACTATAACAAAACAGACCACAATCTTTTTATTTTAAATTGCTCTCAGCCAATGATCAGTCATTTGTGTAAGTGCTGTGCTTTTTGAATGTCCTTCCCTATAAATGCGTGTCAATGCAACAGAATCCTACTCTGGTGCGTTCTGCCTACAACAAACTCTTTTGCATAGTTCGTTTTGTTTTGGGTTGTTGCATTGAAAGTGGCTAATATTGCATTGATTCGATCACAATTGCAACAGTAAAGGGAAACGTTGATAGTGTTAAAAGGGAAAATCACTAGAACAGTGGTCACCAACCTTTTCTGAGTCTGAGATCTACTGCTCAGATTTTTTTCTAATATGACTTAGAAAACGTAAGCCTATGCAACACTAACCAATTAAAACAGTACTGTAGCAGTGAAGTTTGTGCAGTAAGCTACAGGCCCAATACATTATCACCACATATTGTCTTTACTTGAATTGCCCTGCCAATGCATTGTTGTTTGGGCAATTTAAAAACAATTCTATTTCCAAAATTGAGGTAGGCTATATGATCACATCAGCAATTGATCCGTTATTTTGTTACTTGTGAAGCACATCTGAGAGAGCATACATTTAAATAATTAGCTTTTTTATTTTACTGGGATGATGGTGCCTGAGTCTGACGGTCAGTCTCAGTGGAGGGCGAGAGCAGCAACATCCCCCCACTCTCCCTTTCCTCCACTGACACTGACCAAAACGGGACACCGTCTTCCAGCTGATGGCGAAACTGGAGTCGCATCCCATTATTTCTGCCTCGTGCACAAATTCATGTTGTTACTCCTATGAACAGAGAAAGTGAAATATTCCTCAATATTAAAAAGACCCAAGCCGCTAATAATAACAACAATGCAAGCCTAAAGATACACTTGCCTACTCATTCATTAGTGCCGCTTTTCTTATTATAGCGCTGAGTGGAAATAGGAAGAATGCACATTTTATGGCTTATAAAAGTGTTCAATACAAAGTGTTGACAGTGCTGAGTAAGAATTTAAACATGAATTCACTCATAAAAACAGCATCGCTTTGTTGTATTGGTTGACAGTCTCTCTCTAATCATGGTTTAAAACGTTTGAAATCTCACAGTATCATCTTTTCTGTAGCTTTCTTTCATGCCTGCCACTTCACTGCAGACAAGTTCATCTGAGCCAACCGATTGGCCAGCGTCAGACCAATAGTGCACTTGATTTGCTCACTGGGCCCGCCGGGAAGGCAGAGTTTGTACAACAACCAACTTGACAGAGCATGAATCATTTTTAAAATAATAATGTGTAAATATTGTACAATCCAGGTGTGCAACATTTTTAGACACTTACCCGGAAAGATACAGTAGTCATCCCTACGAAAGGTGATTCTAAAATGTATTGACTCGGGGGTATGAATTCTTATGCAAATGAGATATTTCTGTATTTCATTTTCAATACATTTGCTAAAATTTCTAAAAACGTGTTCACTATTGTGTGCAGATGGGTGAAAAAATAAATACAAAAATATTACATTTTGAATTCAGGCTGTAACACAAGGGTTCCCAAACATTTTTGGCTCACGACTTCATTTTGATATCTGAAAATTCTAGTGACCTCAACCATGTGAAAAATGTAATTAACGGCCAATGTTGACTTTTTTTTTGGGGGGGGGGGGGGGGGGGCTATGGCAGTCAATTGAAAAACATTCAAACAGTATTTCTGATTCTCAACTCACCATCACATACTTTTAACGTGGGGATATGACAGTCAATTGCAAATTAGTCTGACATCTTATCTCACCACTACTACTAATGAGATGGCTGTTTTTGATAAATGTTGCGCAAGAGCTTCTCAAATTAAGGGGGCGTGGTCGACAGTGCACACCTCATCTCTGCTGTCACATCCAACCTGGATCGATATTTGGTTATAATGCAGACGAGAGCACGGAATCCAGCTTCACACAGATATGAACTGGCAAAGGGTAGGCTACCATGAGTTTTATGGTACTTTCAACTAAGAACGATGTCAAATCATGATGTCAGTGATCTTTAGGTCGAAAAGTCGGAGCTCTAGAAAGAGGCCTGAGTTCCCGAATTGGGATTGCTAGTTAGATGACCGTTCAAAACGATTTTCCCCAGCCAAAGCCAGTTTTTTTTTCAGAGATCCCAGTTGTCTTGAACACACTCAAGTTGGAAGTCTGAGTTTCCAGAGTTCCCAGTTGTTTTGAACACGGCATTAATGCTCAGTGGGAGACGTCAGGATATTTATTCATTTTGAGTCAGGAACCAAAACTCCTCAGTAGTGACCCATTAATGCGTTGTCTGCCGCATTCGGTCACATGACAGCTCGACCAGCTGTTCGATTTGACTTACCAGCATGTCAACTGAGCCAGGATCACAGTCAAACGGATCGCGAAGAAGGTCCCAAAGTGCTCTTCCAAGCGTTGGAGGGGAGGAGTCATCACTTGTGTGGGACACTTACTGATGCTGTTTTCTGTTAAAAACACGCACAGCCGAGGGAAGGGGGCATGGTTCGCATTTGAAAGAGCCTATCCAATAAGAAGTATTTCCTCTGAATCGGTAACTCATCTGTAGAATGTTTTGTATTTCCCCTGCATGCTTGCGCTCAGTTCTTTCAGTTTCCCAAATATGTCTGTTTATTTGTATTGATTAAGGATCCCCATTAGCTGGTTCCAGGGCAGCAGTTACTCTTCCGGGGGTCCAGCAACATAGGCAAGGAGACACATTTTATTTTAATTACACAGAAAGTCAACCGCGTCTTTATTTTATTACATCCATTGTGAGTGACAACACACTTCTCAATAAGAAAAACCTTTCCAACACTCCCCATCGACAACCACCAAGCCTCGGTGTGAAATGTGTTTTTTCGGTATTTTATTAAGATCCCCATTAGCTGTTGCAAAAGCAGCAGCTTCTCTTCCTGGGGTTCACACAATCAAAAAATGTATTTAACCTTCATTTATCTAGGCAAGTCAGTGAAGAACACATTGTTATTTACAACGAGGGCTTACCTCGGCCAAACCCTAAACCGGATCACGGCCAGTGATACAGCCTGGAATCGAACCAGGGTCTGTAGTGACGCCTCTAGCACTGAGAGTCAGTGCCTTAGACAGCTGCGCCACCCGGGAACCATGAAACATGACCTAATACATAACATTAATAGACAAGAACAGTTCAGGGATAAATCAATAACTACATCAATAATTTAAAAAAGGCATATGTAGCCTACATATCAATATACATATTCACAAACTATCTAGGTCAAATAGGGGAGAGGAATTGTGCCTTGAGGTGTTGCTTTATCTGTTTTATAATTTGAGCAATATGAGATGGAACGGAGTTCCCTGCAATAATGGCTCTATATAATACAGTACGCTTTCTTGATTTTGTTCTGGATTTGGGGTCTGTGGGGTCCCAGCTAACATCCATTTGGAGAGCATAAGCTGTGGAGTTCAGTCAGAGTTTCCTCATGATTGTTAGCAATAGCTTTCATTATTTGTTTAACAGTATTATCGGACAAAGGTATTGATTTGAGTTTCTGTAACTCTCTCCCATATCAATTGCGGCCGGTAATATCAAAGTCTCTGCAATAGTGTGTGGTTTCATAGGTTAGCGGGCCTAGCCATTAACCGTGGGAATGATTCAAGTGCAACAGTCAAGTGTGGCTTTTCCCACGAGGGCGAATTTGATCTTTTAGATTTTAATCATTTTCATTTAGATTTTTAAGGTTTAACCACATTACAATGATTTTGAGATACAAAGACAATATTATAATATATAATATTTATAATATATATATATAAAATGGGGCAACAAATTATTTAGTCAGCCACCAATTGTGCAAGTTCTCCCACTTAAAAAGATGAGAGAGAGGCCTGTAATGTTCATCATAGGTACACTTCAACTATGACAGACAAAATGAGAAAAAAAATCCAGAAAATCACATTGTAGGATTTTTTATGAATTTATTTGTAAATTATGGTGGAAAATAAGTATTTAGTCACCTACAAACAAGCAAGATTTCTGGCTCTCACAGACCTGTAGCTTCTTCTTTAAGAAGCTCCTCTGTCCTCTGTCCTCCACTCGTTACCTGTATTAATGGCACCTGTTTGAACTTGTTATCAGTATAAAATACACTTGTCCACAACCTCAAACAGTCACACTCCAAACTCCACTATGGTCAAGACCAAAGAGCTGTCAAAGGACACCAGAAACAAAATTGTAGACCTGCACCAGGCTGGGAAGACTGAATCTGCAATAGGTAAGCAGCTTGGTTTGAAGAAATCAACAGTGGGAGCAATTATTTGGAAATGGAAGACATACAAGACCACGGATAATCTCCCTCGATCTGGGGCTCCACGCAAGATCTCACCCCGTGGGGTCAAAAAGATCACAAGAACGGTGAGCAAAAATCCCAGAACCACACGGGGGGACCTAGTGAATGACCTGCAGAGAGCTGGGACAAAAGTAACAAAGCCTACCATCAGTAACACACTACGCCGCCAGGGACTCAAATCCTGCAGTGCCAGACGTGTCCCTCTGCTTAAGCCAGTACACGTCCAGGCCCGTCTGAAGTTTGCTAGAGAGCATTTGGATGATCCAGAAGAAGATTGGGAGAATGTCATATGGTCAGATGAAACCAAAATATAACTTTTTGGTAAAAACTCACCTCGTCGTGTTTGGAAGACAAAGAATGCTGAGTTGCATCCAAAGAACACCATACCTACTGTGAAGCATGGGGGTGGAAACATCATGCTTTGGGGCTGTTTTTCTGCAAAGGGACCAGGACGACTGATCTGTGTAAAGGAAAGAATGATTGGGGCCATGTATCGTGAGATATTGAGTGAAAATCTCCTTCCATCAGCAAGGGCATTGAAGATGAAACGTGGCTGGGTCTTTCAGCATGACAATGATCCCTAACACACCGCCTGGGCAACGAAGGAGTGGCTTCATAAGAAGCATTTCAAGGTCCTGGAGTGGCCTAGCCAGTCTCCAGATCTCAACCCCATAGAAAATCTTTGGAGGGAGTTGAAAGTCAGTGTTGCCCAGTAACAGCCCCAAAACATCACGGCTCTAGAGGAGATCTGCATGGAGGAATGGGCCAAAATACCAGCAACAGTGTGTGAAAACCTTGTGAAGACTTACAGAAAACGTTTGACCTCTGTCATTGCCAACAAAGGGTATATAACAAAGTATGGAGATAAACTTTTGTAGGTGACCAAATACTTATTTTCCATCATCATTTGCAAATAAATTCATTAAAAATCCTACAATGTGATTTTCTGGATTTCTTTTTCTCTTTTTGTCTGTCATAGTTGTAGTGTACCTGTGATGAAAATCACAGGCCTCTCTCATCTTTTTAAGTGGGAGAACTTGCACAAAAGGTGGCTGACAAAATACTTTTTTGCCCCACATGTATATTCAGTACCAGTCAAGAGTTTGGACACACCTACTCATTCAAAGGTTTTTCTACATTGTAGAATAATAGTGAAGACAACAAAACTATGAAATAACATATGGAATCATTTTGTAACTAAAAAAGTGTTAAATTAATCCAAATATGTTTTAGATATGAGATTCTTCAAAGTAGCCACCCTTTGCCTTGATGTCAGCTTTGTACACTCTTGGCATTCTCTCAACCATCTTCACAAGGAATGTTTTTCCAAAAGTCTTGAAGGAGTTCCCACATATTGTTGGCTTCTTTTCCCACACTTGTTGGCTTCTTTTCCTTCACTCTGTGGTCCAACTCATCCCAAACCATCTCAGTTGGGTTGAGGTCGGGTGATTGTGGAGACCAGGTCATCTGATGCAGCACTCCATTACTCTCCTTCTTGGTTAAATACCCCTTACACAGCCTGGGGTGTGTTGGGTCATTGTCCTGCAGAATGCTGTGGTAGCCATGCAGGTTAAGTGTGCCTTGAATTCTAAATAAATCACAGACAGTGTCACCAGCAAAGCACCATCACACCTCCTCCATGCTTCACGGTGGAAATCACACATGCAGAAATCATCCGTTCACCTAAAAAAAATCTCACATTTTGACACACCAGATCATAGGACAGATGTCCATTGCTCGTGTTTCTTAGCCCAAGCAAGTCTCTTCTTCTTATTGGTGTTCTTTAGTAGTGGTTTCTTTGCAGCAATTCGACCATGAAGGCCCGATTCATGCAGTCCCCTCTGAACAGTTGATGTTGAGATGTGTCTGTTACTTGAACTCTGAAGCATTTATTTGGGCTGCAATCTGAGGCAGCAGTTAACTCTAATGAATTTTGTGCTCTGTAGCAAAGGTAACTCTGAGTCTTCCTTTCCTATGGCCGTCCTCATGAGAGCCAGTTTCACATCATAGCGTTTGATGGCTTTTGCGACTGCATTTGAAGAAACTTTCAAAGTTCTTGAAATTTTCCAGATTGACTGACCTTCATGTCTTAAAGTAATGATGGACTGTCGTTTCTCTTTGCTTATTTGAGCTGTTCTTGCCATAATATGGACTTGGTCTTTTACCAAATAGGGTTATCTTCTGTATACCACCCCTACTGTTTCACAGCACAACTGATTGGCTCAGACGTATTAAGAAGGAAAGAAATTCCACAAATCAGATCAACGAAATGTGATTGGCAGCTTCATTAAATAGTACCCGTAAAACACCATTCTCAACGTCAACAGTGAAGAGGTGACTCTGGGATGCTGGCCTTCTAGGCAGAGTTCCTCTGTCCAGTGTCTGTGTTGTTTTGCCCATCTTAGTCTTTTATTTTTTTAGCCAGTCTGAGATATGACTTTTTCTTTGCAATTCTGCCTGGAAGGCCAGCATCCTGGAGTCACCTTTTCACTGTTTTTTTAATATATATATTATTTTTTTAACCTTTATTTAACAAGGCAAGTCAGTTAAGAAGAAATTCTTATTTTCTATGACGGCCTAGGAACAGTGGGTTAACTGCCTGTTCAGGGACAGCTCAGGGATTTGAACTTTCGGTTACTAGTCCAACGCTGTAACCACTAGGCTACCCTGCCGCTACCCAACCTCTTCACTGTTGACGTTGAGACTGGTGTTTTGCGGGTACTATTTAATGAAGTTGCCAGTTGAGGACTTGTGAGGCGTCTGTTTCTCAAACTAGACACTCTAATGTACTTGTCCTCTTGCTCAGTTGTGCACCGGGGCCTCCTACTCATCCTTCTATTCTGGTGAGAGTCCGTTTGCTCTGTTCTGTGAAGGGAGTAGTACACAGCGTTGTACGAGATCTTCAGTTTCTTGGCAATTTCTCGCATGGAATAGCCTTAATTTCTCAGAACAAGAATAGACTGATGAGTTTCAGAAGAAAGTTATTTGTTTCTGGCCATTTTGACCCTGTAATCGAACCCACAAATACTGATGCTCCAGATACTCAACTAGTCTAAAGAAGGTCAGTTTTATTGCTTCTTTAATCAGAACAACAGTTTTCAGCTGTGCTAACATAATTGTAAAGGGTTTTCTAATGATCAATTAGCCTTTAAAAATTATAAACTTGGATTAGCTAACACAACATGCCATTGGATCACAGGAGTGATGGTTGCTGATTATGGACCTCTGTATGTAGATATTCCATTAAAAATCAGCCGTTTCCAGCTACAATAGTCATTTACAACATTAAAATGTCTACACTGTATTTCTGATCAATTTGATGTTATTTTAATGGGCAAAAAAATGTGATTTTCTTTCAAAAGCAAGGACATTTCTAAATAACCCCAAACATTTAAATGGTAGTGTACGTGGTTCAAAGCACTAAAGTGGAACAATGGGTACATCTTAAAGCTGCGCCAGCTCATCCCCAGAATATTTTTACATGTCTATTTTCTAAGGATAAAGATAAAAACATCATCAACTTCATAGTTAAGAACACTATAACAATATGAAAGAAAATTAAACGTATTTAACAGGAACCAATATCACCCCCTAAAAATATAACCCTATTGAACACTCCTTGGATAGCTTTTCAGAATTAATCAATACATTGGTCTACATGGAAAACTAAAGGCATAGAAGCGGTTTAAAAAAAGGCCCTACTGCTCCCGTCCTTTCAGTGTCCCTTGAGTGCCGTTAGTTTGGCTGTTCAGCCAACCTTAATTATCTCTCACCCATCATAGCCCTGCCCTTTCCAACCAATCAGAGCGCATCTGGACACTGCACCCACCCATTCAGGTCAGTGTTATTGTTGAAGAAAGAAGACACATTTCTGAGGACTAATTTTATTGTGGACAGTAACAACAATACCTGAATGTGGTGCGTGCATCGAAATGTAAGATACCGGGGGGGTTTCTTGGGTTCCTTTTTACATGTTGTTTAATAATGGGTAATTATCACAAATCACTTAGTAACTTTGATAAGTTTGCAGCCATATGTTCTATTGTACAGCTATTTTTTGTGTGTATTTTACCCCCTTTTTCTCCCCAATTTCGTTCTTGTCTCATCGCTGCAACTCCCCAAGGGACTCGGGAGAGGCGAAGGTCGAGTCATGTGTCCTCAGAAACATGACCTGCCAAACCACGCTTCTTAACACCCGCCCGCTGCCTGCTGCACTAATGTGTCTGCGTAAATACTGTTCAACTGAAGATCAAAGTCAGCCTGCAGGCCCGCCACAAGGAGTCACTAGAGCGCGATGAGTCAAGTAAAGCCACCCCGGCCCAACCCTCCCCTAATCCGGACGACACTGGGCCAATTGCGTGCCGCCCTATGAGACTCCTGGTCACAGCCGGTTGTGACACAGCCTTGGATTAAACCCAGGTCTGTAGTGACACCTCAAGCACTGCGATGCAGTGCCATAGACCACCGTGCCATTTGGGAGGTCCAGGAATTACTCTTCTTTAATGTTGGAGTTGCCAATAATGCTTGGCATATTGTTTATAGTATGTAGCATTGTGCCCGTTGCTATAGATGCCATTGTTTTATTGGTAAACATAGTTTTCATATGAGCATGATACTGTAGAACTTTCAATAGTGGCCTTCCTTAAAGTGGTTGTTGCGAAGCCATGGGCGACCTTCTAGAACCCTCCCAGACGGGTCTTGGAGCTCACGCATGTGCAGAGTAATATATGACCCTGTGGTGCTGGGGCAGATCAAATAAGACCTCAGCACGGCAGGCTCTCGCACTAGGCCAGAGAGCGAGATGGTGCCATAAATCTTTATCTTGTCAGTCTCAGTAATTGGTTTCTCTCTCTCCGACAAGAGGTCCATCTCATCTTTAGGTTAATGTTCATGCTGTTAAGTTTATAGCCCTGTTTATAGCTGTGTTGTAATAGTGTACTATTATGCTTATTCATTCATGTTTATATCTATATTGCATAATTATGACACTTTACTGTTATGTTGCGCATGTTTTTGCCTTATAGAACCACAATTCATTCAGAGTAACTCAAGTACTATTCCACCAAGATTCACTCCAGTCAAGATTCATGTTATATGACCAAAAGTGTGTGTGTGTGCTTAATGTGTGTTGGTAAAGAGGAAAAGGCAATAAAAACCTTGAAAAGAGAAGCATCAGCATTGTTCTTATAGAACATCCTGTGGAGGGTCAAATCACAGTCAGCATAATTGTACTATCATATGATAAATACGATATACAAAACCAGCTGATAATCTCTTAGAAAAAAAAACTACAGTAACCAAGACTTAAAAAGAACTGATATTGGCATCTGTATGCTTAATCCATTTTAAACTAATGCATAGAATTTATTACACAAGAGATAAAATTCAAGAATTCTACAGCACAATGGCTGAGTCATGTCTTAAGTGTAAAACTAACAATGCCTCAATAATAGATACCCTGGGTTTCCTAATAAGATCTAAGATGTTAATATTTCTGTACACTTTAGTATTGTAATCTGTGGCTGTCACTGAGCAGGCTGATACTTCATTTCATGGACCCAAGATCGAGAGGTAAGACTGTCCCCAATGCAATTCTAAAGTCTAACACATCCACAGTGTGATTTCAACAGATTTTTTTGTGTGTCAAATTAAGTCATTATTGTCTTTTGTTGAATTTATATAACAACATTCCAACCTTGTTTAGCATTATCTAGTCCAATTGGGACATGTTCCACTATTTTTATCCGTTTGCATCAGTTTCAATGGGGAACCTTTACTTTGAAGGCGAACGGTCGATTTCACTATTGTTGCTCACGCTAATGTTGTTCACGACACACACGTGGTTTGACGCCAGTCAAGGCGGGATGGCAGGCTGTCGAACGCTCAGAATATTACACTACAAGAGCTGTCGCTGGAATTCCCGATTATTGTTATGATTCAAGTCGAGACCTTATCACTGGATTTTCTGTCTAATTTTCATGCCGCTAGCTGTCATTTTCTCCTTCACCGATGTCGAGCAATGGAGAAGCGCCCATCCGCAATTGCTGATGACCTTCTCCTCTGCACACCGAAGCATATTTCTTGGAAACTGCGAAGCGGGGAGCGTTCTGACTTGTAACGTACATTATCATCAATTGAATTG
This sequence comes from Oncorhynchus masou masou, assembly GCF_036934945.1. Taxonomy (NCBI): domain Eukaryota; kingdom Metazoa; phylum Chordata; class Actinopteri; order Salmoniformes; family Salmonidae; genus Oncorhynchus; species Oncorhynchus masou. Next base: position 27,168,060 of record NC_088239.1, read on the forward strand.
ACATTTATTTCACGAGAAGTGAAGTGCCTACAATCTATTCTACCAACACATTTTTTTTAAATAGTCAAGACGGAGGCAGATGCCCCTCGTTCTGTCACCCCGGCTACACTATGGTGGAATTTCCATCTCTCATTCCTTATTGGCCTCTCATCCGCTTTCTGGTGCCTTTGGCTATTACCAATGTAGCCATCGACCTCGGCGAACAGGTAGGTTTGCGACATCAAATTGACATGATACAACCTAGTTTGCGTAGCATATGTGTCGGTAGCCAACATTGGGGGTGAGGCAAGGCGATGAACGTCAAGCAGCTAACTAGCCATCTGGCACGGTCAAAACACTGTCGTGCTAACTAAACCTTGCTTGCTTGATTTGACTACTATGTTGACTTGAGGTAAGCTTTCAACATGGTACAGAATGTTTTTATCTATCCACCAGACCACCTCCACTACTAGTAGTAGTGGCCCACAGTTACATCATTTGACCATTCTAAGCGTAGAGATTACAAAACAGACGCGTGCATAAATGTATGTTTGTGTAAATGTGTGCGACTAGATATTTTGATGTTGGTAAACAGTAAACTAATTCTGCTACAGACAAATTATCTAGCTAGCAGCTGATGTAACCCATATTTAGACAATGGCTGCTCTTCTGTGTTTATATCAGTGGAGGCTCATCAGAGGAAGGGGAGGATCATCATCCTCAGTGAATTTCATAAATAAAAACCTTTTTAGATAAAACTATGCAAAATATATTCACATGTCACCAAATAATGGATTAAAACACACTATGCAATGAAGGTCTACAGTATCCTAAGCAGCACTCTAGTGTAGCACCATGGTGTAGCTGGAGGACAGCTAGCTTCTGTCTTCCTCTGGGTACTTTGACTTCAATACAAAACGTACGAGGCTCATGGTTCTCACCCCTTCCATAGACTCACACAGTAATGACAACTTCCGGAGGACGTCCTCCAACCTATCAGAGCTCTTGCAGCATGAACTGACATGTTGCCCACCCAATCAAAGGATCAGAGAATGAATCTAGTACTGAAAGCACAAGTTACAGCGAGCTAGCACTGCAGTGCATAAAATGTGGTGAGTAGTTGACTCAGAGAAAGAAAATAGTTGAACAGTTTTGAACAAATGGATTGCTTCCAAAATTAAGGAGAAGCGAGAGAGAAAGCTAGCCATATTTCGTAGTATAATTTTTTTCTCTTTCACTGTCTTAGCTAGCATTAAATGCGGTTAGCTAGCTTAGTCTACTCAAACACCCAGCTCAAACAAAGAGGGAGGCTATATTAGCTAGCTGGATATGGCTATCCAACACGGAACTCTTCCAAGTCAAGGTAAGCTTTTGGTTTTATAAATTTATTGCCACTAAGGCCTGCGGTGTATTTGCTAAACTGCTTGCTGCTGACTACACTGTACTGCATGATTGTAGCAGGTTTACTAACATGTTAGTTATAGTAGCTATGGTGATTGACTATAATGTGACAATGATGTAGGCTGTGTATAGCAGTTAGCAGTCATGAAATGAAGGTTTGGCTTGGAACATTATTTTTCACCTGGTCACAGATAGATGATGTGTTGTGCACTGAAGTCCACAAGCTAAGAAAAAAAGTAGGCGGAGTGATCGTAGATAGTTGCAGGAAGGAATTACAATATATATAAATCAATAACAATATGTTTATGTGACTGCTATGAAAGTGAACTGTGGTTAAGTGTGATCAAGGGTGTATTCATTCCGCCGATTCTGTTGAAAAACTTTTCTTAAACGGAAGCAAACAAAGCGGGGATAAACACCTGAATTTGACTAATAGAAACTTGTTTTTTAACTTTTGGACTAATGATTACACCCTGGATTTTATGAATCACAGTCATCCAATATGCTGTAATAGAAATTTGAGAACTTGTTCTCAACTTGCCTACCTGGTTACATAAAGGTAAAAAAAAATAAGGCCATGCTCATGAAATAATTAACAAATAAAAATAATCCTCCCTCATCTTAAACGTCACCAACCACCACTGGTTTATACAATGTAGCCTAGCATTCATTGGTGGTTAGGAGGGATTGGGCTATATATGCATCAGTGATATCTAGAGCAGTGAATGTAAACTAAAAAGCCCTTGAATTGTTATAGGGATCTATGGCATTGATCAAAGTGAGGTCCACTAGATATAACTGGGCAATAAGAGTAGATTTTGGTTTAATATATGCTGTCACTGATTTAATCATTAGTAGATGTACTGATACTTGTGCATATTTGTGGCTTGTGAAAATGCCATAATGCATGCAGAACTAAAGCACAGTTCAGTGGAGATGTTATGATTGTCCTTCCCCTGCCATAGCCCCACACCAGTGACCCACAGCTCCCATTCAGGCTCAGTCATATGACAGATGACAGGCCTAGCATCCTAGCTGGTATTCTTTCCTTGTGGACAGTGGGAGTCCAAGCGGCACAGTGTGTCTCGGAAGAGGTTAGGATTATGCTTATGTAATGGCCACGTGAGCAGATATAAATAGCACCCGGCTCCCTTCTATGGAAAGAGGCAGCTGTGGATGCTCTCTGGAGGCAAAGCTAAATGGAAGTGTTATTTAGTTGAATGACTAGTTCAGTGGTTCAGGATCACGACAGCGTGTAACGGAGAACAGTGTTTTTGCATCCTGGCTGCCCTAGCAGATCATATTTTCAAACATCCATTATGTTAAAGGTCCAATGCAGTCATTTTATCTCGATATTAAATCATTTCTGAGTAACAATTAAGTACTTTACTGTGATTGTTTTCAATTAAAATGTTCCACACAAAAAAAACTTAGCGAAGAGCAATTTCTCAAGCAAGAATTTTGCTAGGACTGCCTGGGAGTGGTGTGAGTGGAAAGGGGAAAACTGAAAATGAGCGGTAATTGGCAGAGAAGTTTGGAACTCTCTTTCTCATTGGCCTATTAACTCATTTACTGCATGGTGATGTCACAATGGAAGGCCATTAACATAATTTTAACAATTTCACAATATTATTCCTAACCCCATATTGTGGAAATATTTATAACGCATAGAAAAATCAAGTTTTTGACTGCACTGGGACTTGAATGGCAATTTTGTGGCTGAGACTCAGATTTTTTACTTTAAAATGTATGCCAAATAAAAATCATTGATTTCAAAGTTTAACAAATCATACAACTCTATGCACAAGGACTACTTTGAACAATTTACACAAATGTTCACAAAAACACATTTTACTGGAAGAACTGTGCAGATGCAAAGCTTGGTAACAGAATTATGGTAAAAAAAATTCCCTCAGTTTTTATGCGACCAGGTTTTCCAAAAGCTCTGTTAAATATCTGCTATGAATTAATATTTAAATATGTGTAGAAAGAAGGGTGTGTCAGCTATGACATGACACCTTGAGTTTGAAAAAAATCTGTTTTGGTGATTGAAGTACAGTAAGCGAAGTAGAATTACATCATGGGTCCCTGATCTGTACTACATTGACATTCATATCCATAATTATGCATTTCTTTCTATTTCATGGTGATGTATCCTGTTTAGGTACACAAAAGGTAGAAATATGCAATTGCGTCCTTTGCATATATGAGTATTATTCTACACTCTGGCTATTATTCAAATGAGCTCCGACCGCAAACAAGACCAAGTTTGGTTGGTCCAGACCAGACTAAATCTGAACCAATCGTAGACATCTGTCTCAACTGGCCATATGATATTTTGGCCATATCGCCCAGCCCTAGCTTAGACCCTTCTTTTACACCATCTAAGGTGTTTGTGTAATGCCCTCCATCGGCTCTTGAATATAGGGTGGGTGGTCATGTTTTAGCGGATAAATGTACTAACATGGGAATAACATGGACATTTAATCTTTCAAAATGGTACCACAAAGAGATCCACGCACCAGAGAATGTTGACTTGAATGGGAATATCAGTTGTTTTTAAATGACTGTCAATCTTCCATAGGAAACCTATTGAAATCAGAAGAAATATAGATGACAGAATAGACATTCCCATTTAAGTTGACATTCGACGGTGGGTGGGCGGACCGGCGGCCATATTTGTGGTACTTATTGCAAGTGAACATTTCAATTTCAATGGTGTACAAGCTAAATTGCAGTGGACTGAAGGGATATGCCCATTCTGTTAATTATATTTCTATGATTGAAATGACACCCACCCTGTATTCAAGAGTATGCTGTGTCTCAACCGATGGCGGGCACAACACATACACCTCAGATTGTCAATTAGGGTCTAAAACTCTGTGTTTTAAGATATTTGACATTAAAATTACTTTTTTTTCTAACATTCTTTTTCAAGATATTATTAAGTAGTTTGACAACCTTGTTTGTAAGCTTTTAAATTATGTCAAAATCAACCGTAAATCTTTTCCAGTGATTTAAGACATGGATGTCTCATGGTATAGTGGGATATGCAAAATGGGTGAACTTTGAGCACCTCTATCATCTGAATGTTTTGGCATTCCGGTCCAAAATGTCACTTTCTGACCACTTCTACCGACCAGCAAGAATAGTTTCATTCAAATCAAAAGGGGTGCAGTCAAAAAGTTATTGAAATCAAATGAAACAACAAAAAACAGTTAGAAGCTTAACATAACAGTATGCCAGTGGAAGGGAGGACAGTAGTAGGTAACCCAACTGTGGTAAGTGACTACTATAATTTCCCATTGTAGCCAATTCAGTTGCAGTAATTCCGTTAAAGATTTTTCAGTAGTTCTGTTACCGATTTGTTAGTTAGCATTGGCTGGCGAAACTACCTCAAACTTCCTTCATACTGAGCACAGAGACATAAAAATGGTATCCACAAGTTCATTTGACTCTGGGGAAGTAGATACAGTTCCTAATTGCCAAAATCCTAAAATGTCAATTTTTGTTAACGGAATTACAAGGCAATGTTTCTTAAACTGATAGAAGGCAAATCCTTTCTCCAAAACCAAATAAGTGTTGATATTAGTTGGCAGGGGTCTTTACTTCAACATTATTATGTTGTCATTTATTTCTAATACCCTTTGTTACATGGTTTTCTAAATTCCCTTTTCCATCCGTTTCACCAGAAATCAAAGCCATTACTTAGGCCTAATTTTTATTTTTAGATGGAAAATGATTGAAAATGCATCAAAACTCTTACTTAGCTTTCATTTGACACCCAAATTGATATGTTCCCAATGAGCTTCACGTCAGTGCTCATGGGTCCCTTTTTTTATTTTTTACTATTTTTTTAACATGGGAATGACCTTTACAAAGTATGTCACTGCTATCTTTTCACTGTATACAGTGTAAACCTACCATTTGCTTACTAGTAAATCGCAGTACTAGCCTGGTCCCAGATTTCTTTATGCTATCATGTCAGCTAACATGTTTGGCATGACAATTAGTGACAAGGATTCGACATGATAGCGCAAACAGATTTGGGACCAGCCTAGAGCGGCACTGGTATGAATGATGATGGCATGATGATGAGCCTAGTGGGGCTAATAAATTTTCACTCTTTCCAATCCATTCCCTTGCCCTTCTGGTCCTTGGCAGGCTCTTAACCGGGGTTTAGCAGGTTTTAAAGAGGATGCAGTTGAGATGCTAGCCAGCTACGGGCTGGCTTATTCGCTAATGAAGTTCTTCACTGGGCCCATGAGTGACTTCAAGAACGTGGGCCTGGTGTTTGTCAACAGCAAGAGGGACAGGGCCAAGGCTGTGCTTTGCATGGCGGTAGCAGGCACAATAGCATTCATCCTTCATGTTCTCATAGGTGAGGCTTTATGGGTGGTTTTGTCCCAAATTTTAATAGTAACTAACTACCCATATTTCTTATTAATTCCAAGTTATTATTTTACAATCCAATGATATGTGTCGGTTGTAATCTGCTTTTGGGTGAGCTCTTATTTTTGGGATAATTAAGAGGCAAACCTACTACTGTTTTTCTTATATCATGTTCAACTTTTCTAATCGTTTTAGTAGTGTCATCTCCTCAGTTCTCATAGTATCCTGACTGTCTTCCCCGTCTCCAGCCCATACAGACTTAGGCTACTACATCATCAATAAGCTCCACCATGTGGACGACTCCGTGGGCAACAAGACCAGGAGGGCTTTCCTCTACCTGGCCGCTTTCCCTCTGCTGGACGCCATGGTGAGCGCTGAGTAGAGTATACGGCTTGATTTCAAGACTGCGTCCCAAATGGCATGCTACTCCCTATAGGGCCCATTAGGGCTTTGGTCAAACAGTGCACTATGTAGGGAACAGGGTGCCATTTGGGATGCAGGCCAGCTCTTCCATGACCCAAAGTATGGCCAGTCAGAGAGCCATAATCATGGCAGAGGGAAGCTTAAAAACACCTGACCTAGAAAAATGATTTGCAATCCTCTGCTCATCATGCTGGGTCTTAAAATGGACAGACGCCTGTCCCTGTATTTCAACGACTGCATATCTTCTCTTTGCTTGGTCGAAATCAGATTTCAATGTGGGCCTTTGGCTTGCTGTTTTTAAACAAGCCAGATAAGAACAATGGGTACTTGGTGTTCTGAAATTCTTGGGTGGAGAAGCATCAATTGTCTCTTTGTTTATTGTTTTGTAGGCTTGGATCCATGCTGGAATTCTCCTTAAGCACAAATACAGCGTCATCGTAGGCTCTGCCTCCATCTCTGATGTTATCGCTCAGGTACTCTGCAGATTGCTTCCTTGTTTTTCACTAATCTCCATTACAGTGAAGACTGTTCCTTGTTGCCAAGACTAATGCAATTGACCTCAAAAGTGGTCTTGGCAGTATACCCTGCTCTGATAGGTTGTGACAGGGATGTGGCCGTAAGGGAGTGTCTCTAAGTTATAATGTCACGTGAAATGCCTTTCTTGCAAGCTCTAAACCCAACAATGTTGTAATCAATGTCAATGTAGTACTACAAATAACATAAGGTAGAACAAAACTACTTGAGGAATAAAATACGAAATAAGAAGAAAACGAAAGGTAAGTAAGCTACAGTTGAAGTCGGAAGTTTACATACACCTTAGCCAAATACATTTAAACTCAGTTTTTCACAATTCCTGACATTTAATCCTAGTACAAATTCCCTGTTAGGATCACCAGTTTATTTTAAGAATGTGAAATGTCAGAATAATAGTAGGGAATGATTTTTCAGCTTTTATTTCTTTCATCACATTCCCAGTGGGTCAGACGTTGACATACACTAATTGAGTGTATGGTGGCATTGCCTTTAAATTGTTTAACTTGGGTCAAATGTTTCGGGGAGCCTTCCACAAGCTTCCCACAATAAGTTGGGTGAATTTTGGCCCATTCCTCCTGACAGAGCTGGTGTAACTGAGTCAGGTTTGTAGACCTCCTTGCTCGCGCACTCTTTTTCAGTTATGCCCACAAATGTTATATAGGATTGAGGTCAAGGCTTTATGATGGCCACTCCAATACCTTGACTTTGTTGTCCTTAAGCCATTTTGCCACAACTTTGGAAGTATGCTTGGGGTCATTGTCCATTTGGTAGACCCATTTGCGACCAAGCTTTAACTTCCTGGCTGATGTTTCTTCAATATATCCACATAATTATCTCTCCTCATGATGCCATCTATTTTGTGAAGTGCACCAGACCCTCCTGCAGCAAAGCACCCCCACAACATGCTGCTGCCACACCCATGCTTCACGGTTGGGATGGCGTTCTTTGGCTTGTAAGCATCCCCCCCTTTTCCGCCAAACATAACGATGGTCATTATGGCCAAACAGTTCTTTGTTTCATCAGACCAGAGGAAATTTCTCCAAAAAGTACGATCTTTGTCCCCATGTGCAGTTGCAAACCGTAGTCTGGCTTTTTTATGGCGGTTTTGGAGCAATGGCTTCTTCCTTGCTGAGTGGCCTTTCAGGTTATGTCAATATAGGACTCGTTTTACTGTGGATATAGATACTTTTGTACCTGTTTCCTCCAGCATTTTCACAAGGGGAGTGGTCTGGTCCTTTGCTGCTGTTCTGGATTGAATTGGCACTTTACGCACCAAAGTATGTTCATTTCTAGGAGACGGAATGCATCTCCTTCCTGAGAGGTATGACGGCTGCGTAGTCCTATGGTGTTTATACTTGCGTATTATTATTTGTACAGATGAACGTGGTACTTTCAGGCATTTGGAAATTGCTCCCAAGGATGAACCAGACTTGTGGAGGTCTACATTTTTTTCTGGGGTCTTGGCTGACTTCTTTATATTGTCCCATGATGTCAAGCAAAGAGGCACTGAGTTTGAAGGTAGGCCTTGAAATACATCCACAGGTACACCTCCAGTTGACTCAAATTATGTCAATTAGCCTATCAGAAAGCAATGACATAATTTTCTGGAATTTTCCAAGCTGTTTAAAGGCACATTCAACTTAGTGTATGTAAACTTCTGACCCACTGGAATTGTGATACAGTGAATTATAATTGTCTGTAAACAATTTTTGGAAAAATTACTTGTCATGCACGAAGTAGATGTCCTAACTGACTTGCCAAAACTATAGTTTGTTAACAATACATTTTTGGAGTGGTTGAAAAACGAATTTTAATGACTCCAACCTAAGTGTATGTAACCTTCCGACTTCAACTGTATATACAGGGTCAGTTCCAGTACCATATTTACAATGTGGAGGGATACTGGAGTGCTGGAAGTAGATATGTATAGTGGTAAGGTGACATGCTAAACAGAGTAGCATCAGCGTTTATGATGATTGTATCTAAGTGCGTGTGTATAGTCAGTATAAATGTGTGTGCGAGAAAATTCAGTGAGTCGTGTGTGTTGGGAGTGTGTAGAGATCTGACTGTGGTCTCCCTCCTCTCCGTGGCAGATTGTGTTTGTGTCCATCTTGCTGCACAGTAACCTGCCGTGTGTGGAGCCCCTGCTCATCCCCATCCTCTCCCTGTACATGGGAGCCCTGGTGCGCTTCACCATCGTGGGCCTAGGCTACTACTACAACATCCACGACAAGATCCCTGACTCCAGTGGACTTGACGTGGGGGTACGCCGTTTCCTTAGTCGCCCTACTGGGACCTTTTTTAAATGACAGATGGAGTTCAACATGTGGTGCGTCTTTTCTGGGGCATCAATTCATCTTGGTCTTCTAAAACTGTCTTTGTTGCAGTTGCAGACTACTGTGTAATAGTAGCTTATGTCCGAAAAGGAACCAGGACAATTAGGTCAATGGCCCCTATTTTATCTAGTAATCAATACTACTGCCCTGACATGAGGAGCTAGCTCTACAACTACAAAGCACCCAGATTGAACATACCCTTGTTTCCCCCACTCGTTCCCGTTCACTTTGCAGGGAGATGCCACCATCAGGAAGATGTTGAGTTTCTGGTGGCCTCTGGCCCTCATCCTCGCTACCCAGCGTATCAGCAGGCCCATTGTCAACCTCTTTGTGTCCCGGGACCTCAAGGGGAGCAGCGAAGCTACTGAGGTGAGTTTGTAGACTACTCGGTCCACTCCCCAATAATACCCCATTTAGCTCAGTCCCACTCACTGTTATTCGGCAGCTGCCAAACACAATGTCCTTTACCAGAAGTGGTCTGGATTCTAATCTAATGTTTTGTTGTCTGAGGAGAGAGGCTGCTGGCTCATGGGAGGAGGAATTTATAATGTCAACTGTGTGGGTGGGGGGGGGACCTTTTGACTTCTAGTGTTCATTACCATGCTAAAGTGACTTCATACAGCCGAACTCTTAGCATCAGTTCGGCCTGTAGTACAGGCTTTGCATTTATCCACTCGCTAGGTTGATTCCCTTCTCATGATATCACAGCTGAAATGCCCAAATTAATTTGAACAATCTGTCTGGACCTTTCGTGCATTCAGAGACCTAACCAGAGGCAAAACAATAAGCTGTTTACCAGAATGAACTGGAAATAATCAAAAGCACATTGGCTGCCAGTGGTGTTTACGTGATTCAACCTGAAACTCAGAGGGTGACCTCACACTGACAGTGACTGAAAACATTCCTAAACATCTCTACTGTGTCTGTGCAAAGACTGTCACTGCCTGTTTTTATTGGTTACACACAATGCTGACAAGCCCGAGGCACTTGCCCTGGTATGAACATGGGAAAATCCTAATGCGATTACAAACTAAGCTAATTGTCTTTGCTGACAGGTTTTGGCTAGTCAGTCATGTTTTAACATCTTGGCTACATTGCTGTAAGCTGTCCAAAAAGGAAATTAAATGTCATGTGAATCCTAATGACTCTTTTTGCTTGGCCAGGCAGTGGCTGTGCTCACTGCCACCTACCCTGTGGGTCACATGCCCTATGGCTGGCTGACTGAACTGAGAGCTGTCTATCCCGCTTTCGACAAGGTAAACCAAGGCCAGTCTAACAATAGCCTCTTGTTGCAGATCATAACATATTATATATATTTGGGTACTGAGTCCAGGTGGCATGCATTTTATTTCCCACTAATGATAATGTTCTCTTCTTCAATAGACCAATCCCAGCAATAAGCTCATATCCGGCACACCGGTCACAAAGACTCATATCAAAAAGTTTACAGCCTGTTGTTTGGTGCTATCGCTCACGGTAAGAAGGATGTATGGCTCTTTATGTTTTTATTCCAATACTGTCACACAATCAAATACTATTGAGAAGTATACTAACTCTATAGAGATAAAAAAAAATGAGAATCCAGAGTGTAGAATTCAGAGCCAAAACCAAGACGATCTTAGCTTTTGTGTTCTGTTTGTCAGTTATGGCACAAAGCATGCCACACATCAGAGACAAACAGTTTTGAGACTCACGCAAGCAGAGCGGAACATCCTTTCAGTGTTCTATGTGGGCATTCTTGGCGTTTGTTCATGTCAATGCTTCTTACATAATGATGTAGTCAGACGGGTATCCTACTTAATAATTTTCTGAACTCTATAGCCTATTTGTTTTTGAAAAACTACTCCTCGTGTGAAAAGGAAGAAGTAAGGCGAAGATGACACTGGATGGATAAACACTATGCCATAGATAAATATATACTTATGCTCTGGATAAGCCCTGGGGCTTGAAGCGCTAAGCCACCAAACGAGCAGGTATAGAACCAGCTATGCGGAATAAGTGGTTTCAATGCCTGTATGTTTGGACAGAATGTACAGTATTTATATAGCAATGTTTTTTTTGTTCTATATCTGACTTCAGGTGTCAGGTTGCAGTGTGTGAGTGTGTCAGAGTGAGAGGGAGAGGCACACCAGGTTGGTGTACTGTCGTTTCCCCGAACACTTCTTCTCCTGGTTTAAAGGGCATAATACAATTGTGGCATTTCCATAAACACATGTGTTTCACATAACATATCAGTTTCCATATGCATGTGAATTTCAGAGCAAAGTAATGGAAGCTGACTTCTATTTTTCATCCAGCTCTATTGGTAATAGAACAGAGCACAACAAGTTGGCCTTGTAAAAGCACTGTTGAGAAAGGTATAGTTCCGCCTTGTCATAAATCCTCTGTTTTTTTCACGGTTTCGGTATCGGGATATGTGGTAAATACAGGGTAGAAATGAGAACAGAGAAAAACCCTGAGACTGATTTGATGGGGAGGAAATAATGTGTCCCTAATGACTTGGGATGTGAAAAACAGGAAGTTGGTGGAAAAGCGAAGGCCTTGGAGCCACAGAGAGGAGTGGCGGTAGCATGCCAACCAGATGTGGAATTCCACTGTTATAAACAAGTGGGTGTGGGCTCAAGCCTGGCAACCAGGGTTCTGTGGTTGCCATGGTGCCGTAAGACAGCCTAAACAGAGACATCTAAAATATGTACAGAATTTAGAGATATCAGCTTTTTTTGTTTTTGATAAGTCATTGACTTGTTGATTTGATATATCTGGTTGTTTTAACCCACATAGTTGCAGGACTGATTGCAGGTTGACTTGATTAACGTTAATGTTTGCATTTTAAAGATCCATCGCAGCACCGGCCTCTTTTTGATCAATGAGACCTGACTGCATTATGGAAATGGAAGAGTGCTCGCAGTGAGGATGACTACTGGTCTGGTTTGGACTGATGTTTAGTGGGATGTTTTGCGCTGTCGCAGCAGCATCAACCAAGTGGGTGCTACACAGTTGTGGAGGAGTACGAAATCCATGCTACAGAGTGGCTGAGAGTCGACTCCAAAATAATCAATTTCTCGACTCCTTGCCCGTCGATTCACGGTGTCAAGCTTCGATTATGCTAAGAATAAACTCCTCGACTCCTAAGATTCAGTAGTTTTGCAACTGAGGAGACTGAGTAGACTAGTTGCCGTAGGCTACTTCTGAGAACAAACTCTCGCATCTTTCACAGTAAAGAAAGAGCAAGCTGGGGGGAGGGGCACATCCAGGCAGGTCAAATACCAGGCATACAGTCAGAACCATGTATCGCTAATCAAAAGCTGTATCTCACAATTTCTTGGCTTGCAATGTCTCGCAAGTTCACTAAAGTAAGGGCTATTAATTATTTGGATAATCTATTCGAAGTATTCAACACCTTGTTATGGCGAGCCTAAATAAGTTCAGGAGTAAAAATGTGCTTAACAAGTCACATAATAAGTTGCATGGACTCACTCTGTTAGCAATAATAGTGTTTAACATGATTTTTGAATGACGACCTCATCTCAGTACCCAAGACATACAATTATCTGCAAGGTCCCTCAGTTGAGCAGTGAAATTCAAACACAGATTTCACCACCTGGGAAGTTTTCCAATGCCTCGCAAAGAAGGGCACCTAAACTCAGCAAAAAAGAAAAGTTCCTTTTTTCAAGACCCTGTCTTTCAAAGATAATTTGTTAAAATCCAAATAACTTCACAGATGTAGATTGTAAAGGGTTTAAACACTGTTTCCCATGCTTGTTCAATGAACCATAAACAATGAATTAACTTACACCTGTGGAACGGTCGTTAAGACACTAACAGCTTACAGACAGTAGATAATTAAGGTCACAGTTATGAAAACTTAGGACACCAAATAGGCCTTTTTACGGACTCTGAAAAACACCAAAAGAAAGATGCCCAGGGTCCCTGCTCATCTGCACGAACGTGCCTTAGGCATGCTGCAAGGAGGCATGAGGACTGCAGATGTGGCCAGGGCAATAAATTGCAATGTCCGTACTGTGAGACGCGCTACAGGGAGACAGGACGGACAGCTGATCGTCGTCGCAGTGGCAGACCATGTGTAACAACACCTGCACAGGATCGGTACATCCGAACATCACACCTGCAGGACAGGTACAGGATGGCAACAACAACTGCCCGAGTTACACCAGGAATGCACTATCCCTCCATCTGTGCTCAGACTGTCCGCAATAGGCTGAGAGAGGCTGGACTGAGGGCGTGTAGGGCTGTTGTAAGGCAGGTCCTCACCAGACATCACCGGCAACAACGTTGCCTATGGGCACAAACCCACCGTCGCTGGACCAGACAGGACTGGCAAAAACGGCTCATCGCTGACGAGTCGCGGTTTTGTCTCACCAGGGGTGATGGTCGGATTTGCGTTTATCGTTGAAGGAATGAGCGTTACACCGAGGCCTGTACTCTGGAGCGGGATCGAGGTGGAGGGTCCGTCATGGTCTGAGGCAGTGTGTCGCAGCATCATCGGATTGAGTTTGTCATTGCAGGCAATCTCAACACTGCATTACAGGGAAGATTACCTGCGTTACAGGTATGCCAGCAGCCATACTGCTCGTTCTGTGTGTGATTTCCTGCAAGACAAGAATGTCAGTGTTCTGCCATGGCCAGCGAAGAGCCCGGATCTCAATCCCATTGAGCACGTCTGGGACCTGTTGGGTCGGAGTGTGAGGGCTCGGGCCATACCCCCAGAAATGACCGGGAACATGCAGGTGCCTTGGTGGAAGAGTGGGGTAACATCTCACAGCAAGAGATGTCAAATCTGGTGCAGTCCATGAGGAGGAGATGCACTGCAGTACTTAATGCAGCTGGTGGCCACACCAGATACTGAATGTTACTTTTGATTTTGACCCCTCCCTTGTTCAGGGACACATTATTCCATTTCTGTTAGTCACATGTCTCTGGAACTTGTTCAGTTTATATCTGTTGTTGAATGTTATGTTCATACAAATATTTACACGTTAAGTTATGTTATGACAGTGAGAGGACGTTTCTTTTTTTGCTGAGTTTATTGGTATATGGGTTAAAACAAAAAATGGAATATCCCTTTTGAGCATGATGAAGGTATTAATTACACATTGGATGGTGTGTCAATACAGCCAGTCACTACCAAGATACAGGTGTCCTTCCTATCTAAATTGCTGGAGAGGAAGGGAACCACTCAGGGATTTCACCATGAGGCCAATGGTGACTTTAAAACAGAGTTTAATGGTTGTGATAGGAGACAACTGAGGATGGCTCAACAACATTGTTGTTACTCCACAATACTAACCTAATTGACAGAGTGAAAAGAAGGAAGCCTGTACCGAATAACAAGGCACTAAAGTAAAACTGCAAAAAATGTGGGTAAGCAATTAACTTTTTGTCCTGAATATAAAGTGTTGTTTGGGGCAAATCCAATGCAACACATTACTGAGTAGCACTCTATATTTTCAAGCATAGTGGTGGCTGCATCATGTTAAGGATTGGGGAGTTTTTCAGGACCAAAATGGCAAAATCCTAGTGGAAAATCTGGTTCAGTCTGCTTTCCACCAGACACTGGGAGATTAATTCACCTTTCAGCAGGACAAGAACATAAAACACAAAGCCAAATTATACACTGGAGTTGCTTACCAAGAAGACAGTGAATCTGCCTGAGTGGCCAAATTATTATTATTATTATTATTATTATTATAAAATAAAATAAACTTAATCTACTTGAAAATCTGTGGCAAGACCTGCAACTAGTTGTCTAGCATGATCAACAACCAATTTGACAGAGCTTGAAGAATTTTGAAAGTAATAATTGTGAAATGTTGCACAATCCATGTGTGGAAAGCTCTTAGAGACTTACCCAGAAAGACTCACAGCTGTAATTGCTGTCAAATGTGTTTCTACAAAGGATTGACTCAGGGGTGTGAATAATTATTTCAATTACAAAAAATATATATTCTTCATTTGACCTTTTATTTAACTAGGCAAGTCAGTTAAGAACAAATTCTTATTTTCAATGACGGACTAGGAACAGTGGGTTAATTGTCTTGTTCAGGGGCAGAACGACAAATTTTTACCTTGTCAGCTTTCACTTTGTCATTCTGGGGTATTGTGTGTAGATGGGTGAGAGAAAAAATAATCTATTTAATCCATTTTGAATTCAGGCTGTAACACAACAAAATGGAATAAGTCAAGGGGTATGAATACTTTCTGAAGGCACTGTATGTTGGTGTTTCCTTTACTTTGGCAGTTACATGTATATAGCATACTGCACATTGGGCCAGATAGCCATGGCCTACGGGCTTGATGGAAACACAGGCTCAGCCTCTGACAGCCCACATGCCAAGACTTGCTCTGATTGCGTCTGACTCTGTGGGAAAGTGAACAGTGCAGAGAGAAGACAGACAAGTGTACAATAAACACCACAAAGGAAACATTTCACTGCCAGTTTAGACTGTAAACAGAGCAAATGGGTTTTAAATGATTTTCTTTATAACATCAAATTGACTTTAGATGGCTTTTAGAGATTTAGACAGAGTGAGGAAGTCTTGTGAAAAAGGGAGGAAAACCACGATTCATTGATGACTCAGCATGACCTGTCTATTTGTATACAGTATTGTGACTGACTAAACATAGACATTCAGCAAAACATCCGAGAGTCATCGGCACGACTGCACTGCTACATTTTCTTTGACAATTCAAATATTTCTAACCAGAACCAGAGGAACACATCATATACACTGAACAAAAATATAAACGCAACATGCAACAATTTCAAATATTTTACATAAGGAAATCAATCAATTGAAATAAATTCATTAGGCCCTAATCTATGGATTTCACATCTGTTGGTCACGGATAAAAAAAAAAGTAGGCGCGTGGATCAGAAAGTCAGTATCTGGTGTGACCACCATTTGCCTCATGCAGCGCGACACATCTCCTTCGCATACAGTCGATCAGGCTGTTGATTATCACCTGTGGAATGTTGTCCCACTCATCTTCAATGACTGTGCGAAGTTGCTGGATATTGGCGGGCACTGGAACACAATGTCGTACACGTTGATCCAGAGCATCCCAAACATGCTCAATGGGTGACATGTCTGAGTATGGAGACCATTTCAGAACTGGGACAATTTCAGCTTCCCGGAATTGTGTATAGATCCTTGCGACATGGGGCTGTGCATTATCATGATGAAACATGAGGTAATGGCGTCAGATGAATGGCACAACAATGGGCCTCAGGATCTCGTCACGGTATCTCTGTGCATTCAAATTGCCATCGATTTAAAATGCAATTGTGTTCATTGTCTGTAGCTTATGCTTGCCCATACCATAACCCTACCACCACCGTGAGGCACTCTGTTAACAATGTTGACATCAGAAAACCCCTCGCCCATGATGCCATACACGCTGTCTGCCATCTGCAGGGTACAGTTGAAACTGGGATTCATCCGTGAAGAGCACATTTCTCGGAGCATGCCAGTGGCCATCGAAGGTGAGTATTTGCCCACTAAAGTCCGTTACGACACCAAACTGCAGTCAGGTCAAGACCCTGGTGAGGATGACGAGCACGCAGATGAGCTTCCCTGAGATGGTTTGTGCAGAAATGATTTGGGTCTGTAAACCCACAGTTTCATCAGCTGTCCGGGTGGCTGGTCTCAGATGGTCCTGCAGATGAAGAAGCCGGATGTGAAGGCCCTGGGCTGGCATGGTTACACGTGGTCTGCGGTTGTGAGGCACGGTTAGACATACTGCCGAATTCTCTAAAACGACGGAGGCGGCTTATGGTAGAGAAATGAACATTCAATTCTATGGCAACAGCTCTGGTGGACATTCCTGCAGTCAGCATGCCAATTGCGTGCTTCCTCAACTTGAGACATCTGTGGCATTGTTGTGTGACACAACAGCACTTTTTAGTGGCCTTTTATTGTGCCCAGCACAAGGTGCACCTGTGTAATGATCATGCTGTTTAATCAGCTTCTTGATATGCCACACCTGTCAGGTGGATGCATTATCTTGGCAAATGAGAAATGCTTACTAACAGGGATGTAATCAAATTTGTGCACAGGATATTTGAGAAATAAGGTTTTTGTACGTATGGAACATTTCTGGATAAATAAAAAATTCAGCTCATGAAACATGGAACATGTGTTTATTTTTGTTCTGTGTAGTTTATAAGTTGTCTTTTACCTCAGTGATTGAGTTGCAATATTGTGTTATGTACGGTATTGTACATTGTTACTGCAATTAGAATTAATTATATTTTGGTTACAAGCCTGGCTTATGTTAACATCAAAAGGGACTACGGTGAACCTAAACTCAGTCGCCTTAATGATCTAGTCAATTCCAACGGGGAATGTTTTGGCAAGGTTATGTAACGGAGTTGAATAACTTTGTTTTTGTTTGCCCGGCAACATGTGTATAACACCTCTTGTGTGTTTTTGTGCGGCCAGCTCTGCTTTGTGGTGTTCTGGACCCCTCACATCTCTGAGAAGATTCTAGTGAATGTGATTGGTGTGGACCTTGCCTTCGCTGAGCTCTGTGTGGTTCCACTAAGGATTTTCTCCTTCTTCCCTCTGCCAGGTAAGGAGTGCACAAAGTGCGTAATATCTGTTGGTTGCAGCACTAGAGTTGTGAGTTTGATTCCCCCATGACCCACACATACTTGCCATATATAACAGGAAGTGTTACAGGAAATGTCTGCTGGAAATGTCTGACTATTTAGGATTAGTCACCCAAATGAGCCTCCTAGTATGTAGTGTCCTGACATGTTCCTATCTTGAGTACGAGGGTTTTCTGTGTTAACACAATGCTGTACCGCTGAGCCCGGAGTCATGGTCTGTGGTCCAAATGGCACCCTATTCCCTATATAGTGCACTACTTTGGACCAAAACTCCATTGGCTCTGGTCAAAAGTAGTGCACTATAAAGGTTATAGGGTGCCAGTAGGGCACTACAAAGGGAATAGGGGGCCATTTGGGATGCTACCATGGTCTGCTGAGACAGCAGTCTGATTTGACGTTTCCACTGACTTTGTCCCCTGTGTGTGTAGTGACAGTCCGGGCCCACCTGACTGGCTGGCTCATGACTCTGAAGAAGACCTTTGTGCTGGCCCCCAGCTCTGTGCTCCGCATCATCGTCCTCATCACAAGCCTGGTCGTGCTGCCTTATATGGGGTAGGTGGACACCTCACTGAAATGGCACCCTATTCACTACTTTTGACTGGGTGCACTGTAAAGGGAATAGAGTTCCATTTAGTACACACGGTCTGTTTCCTTCAGCTAACATATATTCACCAGTCTCATAATAATGTAAACTATGATGTGGCCTGAGAGATTTGATATTGTAACGAGCCTGTATGGCCACCAAAACTCTCACGTAGTTTGTTAACTAGCATAAACAGCCCATGACGATAATTTCCCATGAAATAATCAAGTTGTCGTTTATTTGGATCAACATAGGTCGGTGCGCGCTGACGCACATAAGCACCTCTAGAACTGACAGACCCAGCATGCCCCAGCGTCATCAACTACAACAACTCATTTGCATAACATTGTGTGATATGCTGAGTGACGAAATCAGCTTCTATCTCCAGGCTATCAGACTGTTAAACAAACAGTCACCACTAGCCGGCCTCCGCCCAGTGCCCTGCACCTTAGAGAATGCTGCCCTATGTACATAGTCATTGAACACTGGTCAGTTTAATAATGTTTACATACATACATACATACATACATACATACATACATACATACATACATACATACATACATACAATTTATATTCTGGTCTCTGACATTGATATTTCTTAATTTAAATTTTTATGGATTGTGTGTAATGTTTATTTTTGTGTTTTACTGCACTGTTGGAGCTAGAATCAAGCATTTTGCTGCACCTACGACAACATCCTCAAATCGTTGTATCGACCAAAAAACTTTGATTTGACACATTACAATATGAATTATGTTCTATTCTAAAACGGGATACCTAAAGATGGTTTATTTGAATTCAGCAAACTTTATTGCTTAGTGTGACATTTTGATTGGACACCAATCTGACACGGAGTTGAGGAGCTGCTCTCCGTTTCATGATAAGCAAACATGAATAGAAATGTATTCAGATCAGATTTTACATCAGAAATATGTAAATTGTCACCGTTCACCACCTCACCTACCATCAAATGCAGACTTTGCAAATTCAGTGTGAGGGTATGAGTTCTCTGCGGTTTTGTATTTAGCCAATAGCCTCATTAAATCTTTAGACCGGTTCTTTGTGCATGGTTTTCAATTAAACATAAGGTAGCATAATATACAGTACCAGTGAAAAGTTTGGACACCTACTCATTTCAGGATTTCTTTATTTTTACTCTTCTACATTGTAGAATAATAGTGAAGACAAACTATGAAATAACACATATGGAATTATGTAGTAACCAAAAAATGTGATATTCTTCAAAGTAGCAACCCGTTGCCTTGATGACAGCTTTGCGCACTCTTGGCATTCTCTCAACCAGCTTCATCAGGAATGCTTTTCCAACCGTCTTGAATGAGTTCCCACATGCTGAGCACTTGTTGGCTGCTTTTCCTTCACTCTGCGGTCCAACTTATCCCAAACCATCTCAGGTGATTGTGGAGACCAGGTCATCTGATGCAGCACTCCATCACTCTCCTTGTTCAAATAGCCCTCACACAGACTGGAGGTGTGTTTGGGGGGGGGGTCATTGTCGTGTTGAAAAACAAATGATAGTCCCACTAAGCGCAAACCAGATGGGTTGGCGTATTGCTGCAGAATGCTTTCGTAGCCATGCTGGTTAAATGTGCCACCAGCAAAGCACCCCAACACAATCACACCTCCATGCTTCATGGTGGGAACCACACATGCAGAGATCATCCTTTCCCCATACTCTGCGTCACAAAGACACAGCAGTTGAAACCTTGGTAGGCTGTCATTTTAAATAAGAATTTGTTTTTGTCTCACTTGCCTAGTTAAATAAATATGAAAAACAAAATCTCATTTGGACTCAAACCAAAGGATAGATTTCCACCTGTCTAGTGTCCTTCAGTAATGGTTTCTTTGCAGCAATTTGACCATCAAGGCCTGATTTACTCTGTCTGTTACCTGAACTCTGTGAAGCATTTATTTGGGCTGCAATCTGAGGTGCAGTGAACTTATCCTCTGCAGCAGAGGTAACTCTGGGTCTTGCTTTCCTGTGTCGGTCCTCATGAGACAGTTTCATAGCGCTTGATGGTTTTTGCTCGTGCACTTGAAGAAACTTTCAAAGTTCTTAATTTTCCGGATTGACTGACCTTCATGTCTTACAGTAATAGACTGTCGTTAATCTTTGCTTATTTGAGCTGTTCTTGCCATAATATGGACTTGGTCTTTTACCAAATAGGGTTATCTTCTGTATACCACCCCTACTGTTTCACAGCACAACAGATTGGCTCAGACGTATTAAGAAGGAAAGAAATTCCACAAATCAAATCAACAAAATGTGATTGGCAGCTTCATTAAATAGTACCCGTAAAACACCATTCTCAACGTCAACAGTGAAGAGGCGACTCTGGGATGCTGGCCTTCTAGGCAGAGTTCCTCTGTCCAGTGTCTGTGTTGTTTTGCCCATCTTAGTCTTTTATTTTTATTAGCCAGTCTGAGATATGACTTTTTCTTTGCAACTCTGCCTGGAAGGCCAGCATCCTGGAGTCACCTCTTCACTGTTTTTTAATATATATATATATATATATATATATATATTTTTTTTTAACCTTTATTTAACAAGGCAAGTCAGTTAAGAACAAATTCTTATTTTCTATGACGGCCTAGGAACAGTGGGATAACTGCCTGTTCAGGGGCAGAATGACAGATTTGTACCTTGTCAACTCAGGAATTTGAACTTTCGGTTACTAGTCCAACGCTTTAACCACGAGGCTACCCCAGGGTTATCTTCAGTATACCACCCCTAACTTGTCACAACTGTTTTGGCTCAAACACAAATTCCACAAATTAACTTAACAAGGCACACCTGTTAATTGAAAGGCATTTCAGGTGACTACCTCATGAAGCTGGTTGAGAGAATGCCAAAGCTGTCAAGGCAAAGGGTGGCTATTTAAGAATCTCATAACATATTTTGATTTGTTTAACACTTGTTACTACATGATTCCACATGTGTTCTTTCATAGTTTGTCTTCACTATTATTCCACAATGTAGAAATAAAAATAAAGAAAAACCCTTGAATGAGTAGATGTGTCCAAACTTTTGGACTGGTACCGAGTTAATAAAACATGCATCTATCTATGTGCTATGCTCAAAGCAAGTGTTTTTGCTGCACAAGAATTCGACCCATCGACAATACTAGCTGCACTTTTACTCTACTTTATCTGTAAATACAAGTGAATGTGTCACTGCCATTTCTGTCTGAACCATATGCGACAAAGCGGTGTGACTTCAAGATGGTCATTTCACTGTGGGCAAACGGTATCTTGAGCATAAATCACTATAAAAGACTGACCATAATAGAGAGGACTCTTCTTCCATCGCTTAGCAATGCCTCTCATCCGGACTGACAAGCCGAAGCCAGTATATCAGACCTGCTGCTATACTTTCTTTACCCCAGAAAAAAAACATCCGTGTTTGCTAGACGCCAGGCTATTTCGCAACAAGACATCTAGGATGACTTACATTCTTCCAGAACTAATTTGCACATTTTTCCCTTGCCACACACTGTAGGCCTACAACTAAATGGCTATTTTGCTTTAGTTTCTTTAGAGGAAGTGTGAAATGGGCCTATTTTAGTCTATACGGCCCCCCAAAATGTATTCCAATAGGGTAAGTCTGTACCACATAGGCCTACGGTATATCCTGTATTCTGAGCTCTACTGGTCAGTTGTTCCAGTTTTAATGAAAGCTGGGGTTTGTGTTTCAGTGTCCACGGGGCCACACTGGGGGTTGGGTCTCTGTTGGCTGGTTTCATAGGGGAGTCTACCATGGTGGCCATTGCGGCCTGCTATGTCTATCGAAAACAGGTGAGAGAACCCCTACATAAAGGAAGAGTAAGAAACGGTATAGCAGGGTTCAAAAACTGGCGGCCCATGGGTGATTTCATTTGGCCCCCAAAGTTGAGCAATTTATTGTTGGACATACGACTGTAAAAACACCAAGTAAGCTCCAAGTTATTTTACTTTGGAACAGATTTCCTAAATTATTCCCACACGAGAGATGTGACCCTATACAATTGCAAGCATGATTGTTGTAGTCATATGTTTGTGCTTCTTGCAGTCAATTTGTCGTCATGTTCCAGCCCCCTGACCGTCCCCTCGAGAAAATATTGTCCCGTGCCTGAATCTAGTTGATGAGCCCTGCTGTATAGTCATATAGTGAAGTACAAAATAACTATAAATTGCTCCTCATTCCTTTCAGCTCTTTCTTATATTCCTTTTCTTTCATTCTCTCCTTTCCCACAGAAAAACAATGAGATGGCCAGCGAGCTGGTGGTGGAGGGAGAGGACTCGGCTCCTATGAGCGAGGTGTGTTCCAGAACTCAGATGGATGCCATTGAGGAGCTCCAGGAGGAGGAGCTTCAGGAGTAGAGGCACATGGAGAGAGAGACAGGAGAAATTGGAGCTGAGCTCCATTAGAAAAAAGGGAATTCCAGCAGAAGAGGACCATGGGTAGGCCCCAATACCGGACCTGAGAGAAGAACACAGATCGCTTAATAGGCTCCTTGAGTGGATGATCAGCCATGATGAGGAACACGCACTGTACAGACAAGCCATGCACTGAAATCCATGTAAATACCTTCCAATCCTCTGGACAATTAATGTATTCATGAACTGCAGAAATAGGATAAGTATTAATCACTTTCATCATCGTGTTACTGCTAATTGAGCATGGGAAATAACTGATGTAGGAAAACCGGTCCTCAGCTAAGGGAAATGTTGTGGAGAAATTGAAACATTATTTTACTTGGATAATCAAGTAAAAGAAGCACAGCTTTATTTTATTTTAATGCTGGAACATTTTAAAAGGACCTGTTGAGTTGGGCAAGTGTATTTTACATTGAATGGTGTTCAAGAACTTGAGTTCTGTTTTATATAGGCGACGGGAATTTGCAAAGTGTATATTAACTTGCAGAAAGGGGTCGGGAATCCCTCAGTATCTTAGTGGGTGTGTGTGACTGTGTTTGCATCATTATGCTCGTCCACTTTATGCAGTCTGGGAATGTTTCATTTTATTTTGACAAGTATAGCTATTTTCTTAATAGCACATTCTGACTGTTCGATGTACATATTGTAAAGGCATTATATTATTTGGCAAATAAATTGTTATTTAAAGAGCCCATCTGACTATTGAAACATTGACACGTAGTGAAAATTTATTTTGAAAATATTGATTTTATTTCCTTTAAAACTCTGCAATCATACTGCACAAAAGTGTTTACCCAAGTGGTATAATCAGTGTTACATTTTTTTTTTTTTACCAAAATGGTCTCCAGGCAGCAACCAATGTTCACCCATATTGTGCATAAATGACTTAAGGCAACATGGAGGACCAGGCCAGGCTTCATATGTAGAACCCAACTCAGAGGCTGCTGGTTTGACAATGAACCAGGAAACTGTTGCCAGTATCTGGATTTTTCAACAACATTGGCACAATGCATTTTCTCCAAGAGCACCTTGGCTAAAGGCAGCATGTTACTTTTGAAATAATACCACACCTTTACTCGAGCGTATGGCAGCAAGCAGAGACCTGGCATGCCACTGACGCAGGTACAAATTATCAAACAAGCTTTCTATACTCCAGTTAACCCATCTCTAAAAATGCAGTTACTGCTAACCTTACAATAAAATTGTGTATTTCATGAGTTACATAAAAAATAAACTTCTAAATTTAAGTACCAATAACTAACTGGTAGCTAAAATTGATTCAAGGTCATGGTTTCAGTGTCAAACAAGGCTAAAATGTGCTGTGAAGAATTGACCTCTGCCTACTCTGCTCTCACCCTTTTATGGGTGTTTTAGTACCCATTTACACCTGCTGTTAAAAAAAATGCATCCTGTGATCTGATATCTATTTAATCATCAGTTCTAGTCAGATTCCAAAAGCTCTTTTAGTACCCATTTACACCTGCTGTTAAAAAAAATGCATCCTGTGATCTGATATATATTTAATCATCAGTTCTAGTCAGATTCCAAAAGCTCTTTTTCTAACAGGTGTAAATGGGGCCATAATGTCAATAGGCAGGAATATGTTCAGCATTCACCCAGTCAACATGAGTGCTTTCTGTTCTGCCTGCCATGAGCAGCTTCTTCAGTGGCAAATCAGGGACTTTGAGTCCAATCAGCTTGCATTGAGGTCTTCTGGGACCTGGAGTCCATTCGGCTGGCCCACTGGGACATTGTAGTGCCGGTCATCTTCTGTGACCAGACATACACAGGGCCAGTCTTCCTTATGGTCGTCGGGAAAATAGGTGATAAACTCCTCTGTGTGTGCCATGTACAGCCTGTAGACTTGGATGGTGCACTGCAAGGCATACCCCAGCAGAAACATCTCCACCTACACTCAGGAACCAATGAGATAGGGAGTTGACGCTTTATATTTAGAACATCATTATGGTTTTAGAAAATTGGGTATTGAGAGTTAGTGGGTGTATTGGATCCATTGTTTAAGGACTTAGGTTCATTTTCAATCTATAGAAGCCTCTTAAAAGTTCCAGGGCTCGAATATTGGTTTATTCGGATCAGTTGAACGCTATAGCGCAAGTTAAATCAAAGTCATTTCCGATTGAGCCGACATATTGCAGTCTCCGAACGCGGGAACATTGCCTTATTCTATTGCGCTATAGCTCGGAATTGAATCGAGCCCATACTATGTTATACATTCTTCCCTGAGATACTGCTCTGTCATTGATGCTAAGCTTCGAATCCAAACTCAAAAGTTAATCTCTGGCCTGCTCTGACCTTCCCAAGAGTCACTGAACAATCCAGAAAGACCCTGAGGCTTAGGCTGAACTGCTGTTGAGGACAGAAGAACAGATGGTACAGTGCAAGTGTGTGCATGTTAGACGTCAAGGTTTGGTTTGTGGGAAAGCAAAAACACACCCATCATATTGTATCCTCTTGTTTTGCTCAGCACTGATTATGACGACCGGTTAAAATGGTACCTCTACTATGGGTTTGGATGGGAAAAGTCCAGCTAAAAGATCCTGGTTTACCACTGTTTAACTGCCAGGAAAGGCTGCAGTGTTGGAAAATATTTTCCCACGCTACCAATTACTTCACACTGGAAGGAGTTAAGCTACACAAAAGCTACCCGTAAAAAGGAAAGTTCCACCCCAAAGCTATTTTGGTATTTGTTTCATTAGTTAGTCCATTGTTGATAGTCCCAAAATGTTTTGCTTGTCAGCAGTCAAAGTTTCAAGATATACAACTTTCAAAATACAGAAATCTGATCCGGATGATGCTGCGTTTTGCATCATCATACGGATCAGATTTCTGTATTTTGAAAGTTGCATATCTTGAAACACTGACTGCTGACAACCAAAACATTTTGGGACTATCAACATTGGACTAATAAAACAAATAAAATTTCTCTATGAATTTGGTCAGGTCGCCCAAAAAGGTACATATTGCATCTTAAAAAAATATATATATAGTTTACTTAACTACAGTTACTTTGAAAAAGTAGTTCACAACATCCAAAGTACTTTGAAAAATTGTAGTATGAACATCTGAAATGTCAGAGTACAAATTGCGAGAACAGAATTCTCAGATGAGTCTATTAAACAAAAATACTGTTTTAAGATAATTGGGCAGGTCTGATGATGAAAAAGAACGAACGTCAACTTCATCCATAGTTTTTCTTTTTGCAAAAAAAGTGTGTAGTTCCAGTACTTAGCTACACCTCTACATAGCAAGAAAGTCCTTAACTACTGAAAAAACTAAACATTTTATTTAGGTCAACTACCACCAAGCTACTGCAAAATGTAGTTAAATGACAAGTTGAACTACATTTAGTTCCCTACTCCAACACTGAAAGACATTTAATTGATGCCTATGAAAACCCTATTAGAGAAAGTGTTTGGGCTTATGTATATCTAGAAGTATTAATGCATGTTCATTTGAACAGGGGACGGGACCATGTTTGTGTGTTACATCGCCACAGCAACCTGCTGCTCACCTGCTCCAGCCCCCCGCTGAATCCCACTTGGCTCAGGTGGTTGGACAGGAAGCTGCGTGGGCAGTCGGAAGAGTCGCGTGCGTAGAGAAGCCAGCAGAAGACGGGCACGTCTCCTCCCTCTTGCATGGTGGTGTGGAGCTCCACGGCCCGGCCCAGCATGAGGAGCTTCAGGGCTTCCAGCAGGCCCAGCTCCTCCTCCCCTCCCTGGAACACACGCTCAAACAGACACAATCTCTCCTCCGCACTGGAGCATCCCACCGCCGCCTGCCACTGGGCACAACAACACACACGCCACATACTGTCATCACCACCATGGCTGGAAATCATATACATTGAATTATTGCTCTTTTCTCAACCGCAATTCACACAGTCAACATTTTATGGCTGGATGTCATACTGCTCTTATCTTGCAATTCATGACTTCAGTGTCAGTCAGTTGTCACCATAATATGAAGGTGACAGTATACACCATTTCCTCATTAGTTGGTGATATTAGGGTACAGCTACCAACCATCTAACGACAGAGGGAGAAGTCTTTGAAGTCTAATCAAGAACAGAGTTCCTCCAGAGGTGGAATAGGCTGTTTGCTGCCAGCCAGAGGTCTCACGTTGCGATACAGTCTACTTTCCACAGATAGGTATTAAACTGTTTTCTGAAGACTGACGATCAATCTATCTCCTGTTTAATATCAGGCTGCTTCAATAAAACACAGCAATCCTCAAGGGAGGGTACAGTCAGCGCAGTACACCACAAACTACTCTAAAACTGCCATTAAAAACACACTCCCATGTGGTCATAATTACAACCATAAGGTTTGGGAATCAGCTACGTCTCCATTCATAGTCTGAGAAAAGACATTGGTGTTTCCGTCTTAAATACAGTACAACGTGTACAGTACATAGGGCTGGGTAAGGAAGGCACGGGCGTTACCCTGTTCTGGAGGAGTTCCATGTAGCGTTTGAGCTGTTGGACGGCATCTTCGCTTCCCTCCCTCTGTCTGCACTCTGAGGGGAACATCCACTGGCCAATCAGGCATTCCAGCTCCTCCAGCCACTGTGGAGAAGAAACAGGGTTGTATTCATTATGCACCAAACAGAAAAAAACGTATTAAAATGGAGAGGGACATTCTTGAACTTGTCTAATAAGAAATGCACATTTTTGTTTTCCATTGCAAAATGTTTAGCTACGGTGTGCACTAATGAATGTGACCAAGACACATTAGATTATAACGGCAAGCCATACTGACCATCAGGCAGCTAATGTCCATGGTACTGGGGTCGTAGGTATAGACAGTATGAGGGCTAATGACTTATATACAAGTTTTAGAGCGTACACAGCGTTAGTTATGCAAGCATGGTGTACCGTGGAAATGTGTTCGTCCTGCAGCCAGACAGGCAGCTGGGTGCTGGTGGAGAGCACCTGGAACAGAGTGGCTCGGAGGGCACAGTAGTTATCTCCTCTCACCCGTCTCAGGCTCCCAAACCTCTGAGACAGCTCAGTGTAACCCTGGGACCAGACGGGAAGAGCAAACTAGTATGAATCATCTTGTAAGAATGTCCTAAATATTAATCTTAAAATGGGACAATCTGGTATTTGAAAAACAACAACGCAGTCGCTCCTCTGCTCCGCAACAAAAACAGCAGTGGTGGGGGCGGTCAGTGGTGCTGTTTCACCCTACTCCGGATTCCATCTTTAAAAAAGGTCCATAAATGAAGGAACCAATCCCATATTTCCTTTTTAAAATATAAGATCATAGTAACTGGCTAATCAACTGACCTTTCTAATAAGGGTACTTTTGGCAGTGTTTCCCTTCCACTCTCTCTCACTGTAGGACATAATATCCACCATTGGCTCCAGACTGCATCGGTCCTCAACCTTAGGAACTGAGATAGGGAGAGAAGAGAAAAAGTGAGAAAGAGAATACTAAATATTGAATCAAAACATTTGTGGGTATACCATTAAAGGAGACCCTGGTGTTCTGGTAAAAAGGAAATGATCTGAAATGGACTGACGTGTGATTTCAAACAGTGACTCCGGGCCTGCATGTTTCACTGGCCCCTGGGGGAGCTCTTCAGCTCCTCGATACAGGTCTTCCTCGCTAAAAAAGTGGATGACAGTTAATGATGTTATTATTAACATGTCAAATAATAGAAGATCATTTTGGTTCAATTATGTGACACTGATCTGCAGTCAGTTCTAAGGTACAAAGAGAGACATTGACAAACCTAACTCCCAGATCGTCCCCAGCAGGACCATCTTCTTCCCTCACTTGTAACACCTCCAAATCAGCAGAGGTGCTGGGCCCCTGATGGGCCTCTCCTTTTTGGGCCTCCTCCCCTCCCATCTCATCCCCTGTCATGGCCTCTGCAGCAGCACTCTCCATCTCCTCATCCTCCTGTTCCTTTGTTTCTGGCACTTCTTCCTCCGATCCTTCATCTAAGAGGTCTTCCAAAGATGGGACTTCAACCAATC
The DNA here is from genome assembly GCF_036934945.1 of Oncorhynchus masou masou. Lineage (NCBI taxonomy): Eukaryota > Metazoa > Chordata > Actinopteri > Salmoniformes > Salmonidae > Oncorhynchus > Oncorhynchus masou. Next base: position 27,196,781 of record NC_088239.1, read on the forward strand.
CTTCCTGGGTACCTTCCTTCACTTGTTCACAGGAGTTTTGACTGGAGAGAGAGAAGTCAAGAAAGCCATTCTGTGAATTGCAAGCGTTTGCACTTCACGTCACGAGAAGAGCATCTCTACTGTCATGGTCTTATGTTCTTACACCACATTCCTCTCGTACAGTCTGGCCTCAGGCGAGCCACAATGTTAGTACCATTCTAATGTTCAACTGTAGAAGACGACACTTTGATCTACCTTGTGAGGAATCATCTAAACTCAGCCACAAGAAGAAACGTCCCCTTTTCAGAACCCCGTCTTTCAAAGATCATTCGTAAAAATCCAAATAACTTCACAGATATTCATTGTAAAAGGTTTAAACACTGTTTCCCCATGCTTGTTCAATGAACCATAAACAATTAAATGAACATGCACCTGTGGAACAGTCGTTAAGACACTAACAGCTTACAGACGGTAGGCAATTAAGGTCACAGTTATGAAAACTTAGGCCTCTTTAGTGTCCTTTCTACTGACTCTAGAAAAACACCAAAATAAAGATGCCCAGGGTCCCTGCTCATCTGCATGAACGTGCCTTAGGCATGCTGCAAGGAGACATGAGGACTGCAGATGTGGCCAGGGCAATAAATTGCGATGTCCATATTGTGAGACGCCTAAGACAGCGCTACAGGGAGACAGCTGATTGTCCTCGCAGTGACAGACCACGTGTAACAAACACCTGCACAGGATCAGTACATACGAACTTCACACCTGCGGGACAGGTACAGGATGGCAACAACAACTGCCCGGATTATACCAGGAATGCACAATCCCCCCATCAGTGCTCAGAATGTCCGCAATAGGCTGAGGGAGGGTGGACTGAGGGCTTGTAGGCCTGGGGCAAGGCAGGTCCTCAACAGACATCACCGGCAACAATGCCGCCTATGTGTACAAACCCAGTCACTGGACCAGACAGGACAGACAAAAAGTGCTCTTCACTGACGAGTCGCGATTTTGTCTCACCAGGGGTGATGGACGGATTCGCGTTTATCGTCGAAGGCATGAGCATTACGTCGAGGCCTGTACTCTGGAGCGGGATCGATTTGGAGGTGGAGGGTCCGTCATGGTCTGGGGAGGTGTGTCACAGCATCATTGGACTGAGCTTGTTTTCATTGCAGGCAATCTCAAAGCTGTGCGTTACAGGGAAGACATCCTCCTCCCTCATGTGGTACCCTCCCTGCAGGCTCATCCTGACATGACCCTCCAGCATGACAATGCCACCAGCCATACTGCTCATTCTGTGCGTGATTTCATGCAAGACAGGGATGTCAATGTTCTGCCATGGCCAGCAAAGAGCCCGGATCTCAATCCCATTGAGCACGTCTGGGACTTGTTGGATCGGAGGATGAGGGCTAGGGCCATTGATGGAAGAGTGGGGTAACATCTCACAGCAAGAACTGGCAAATCTGGTGCAGTCCATGAGGAAGAGATGCACTGTAGTACTTAATGCAACTGGTGGCCACACCAGATACTGACTGTTCATTTTGATTTTGACCCCCCCCTCCCACACATTATTCCATTTGTTAGTCACATGTCTGTGGAACTTGTTCAGTGTTCAGTTTATGTCTCAGTTGTTGTATCTTGTTATGTTCATACAAATATTTACACATGTTAAGTTTGCTGAAAATAAACAGTTGAGAGTGAGAGAACGTTTCTTTTTTTGTTGAGTTTATGTTCACAGCAGGAAACAGTATGGAACATAGATCAAATTACACTCAAAATAACGCTGAGATGCCAAAGGTGTAGAGGAGAACAGTAATGTGGACCACTCAAGAGTAATTCATTCCTATCCCTCAAACTCATTTCACTATTAATCTTGGTCATTTTTTGCTTAACTTTTAGGAAATTAAGGACTGCATTCTTTTCATATTACATCACAGAGATAGATGGTTGAAAGCACACCTGCACAATTCCGTTGTGTGATATTATTTTTATGATCTTTGGATGCCCCCTAATGGTGACAAAGGAAATTACAACCCAAAATATATTTTTACAGTTTATATCATTCAGTTTATTTCAACAAGTTGTGATAACGAACATTTCCATTGTAAATACTATTCTACTCACCTCTTTCTGGTCCCAGAGGGACTTTTTCTCACTGGTTCCTTCACCAGTCCAGTGAGGTTTTGGGGAACCAGACCATTCTGTGTGGGCTCCGAAGCTCCTGTTAAAGCTGGAGAAGCCTCAGGATCCTGTGGACTGTCATTCAGGTGCGCTACAGAGCTCCTATTCTCTTTACCATCAACCCCCTTTATCACAGTGCTATACACGAGGGGACAGGGAGGAAAGATGTATGTAATGCACACTGTGAATACACAACGAGTCACCCAGAAATCCCAATGGTTTGAACTGAAGCTACAGCCATTTTAGCCATAGACATTTGACTTACATAGTGGGAGATGGAGATGAGGGCAGGTGAGGGACACTGTCGGTAGATGCTGCCTTCTCACAGGGCTCTGGTGGGGTGAGCTGGGAGTCTGGGAGAGATGTGACCACCACAGTGCCAAGACAACACTTCTCTGGCTCTGACAGTACATCCACTGCATTGTGGAGAGGTATTGTTGAATCCTCATCCACAGTTTCAGAGGTAATGGATTCTACTGGTATCTCAGCTTTGGGAGCAAAGGCTTCAGGGCATTTGTCCTTAGCATCAGGTGTAACTGTTATATTATCTGAGTGTTCATTTTGGACCACAGTGGAGGTCTGCTCAGCAAGTACAGCTACATCTATCTCAGCCAGGACCTTCTCTGCATCTCCTCCTCCTTGCACCTCTTCCTTATGGGGACCCTGGGGAGGATCTGAAGTGCATATCTGAGCTTCTACATTTGTGCTCTCTGTGGCTGTATCCTCAATGCTTTTGTCCAGTGCTGTAAGGATGGAGTTTGCTATGAGTCCAGTGCCTGTGTTGGGAGACGGCTCCTCAGCCTGTCTGTCTTCTGTCTGGAGGAGTCCATTCTTCTCTATAGTCTGGGGCTGGGCAATGTCTTCCTTTCCATTGGTTTTGGGAGGGACACTACAGCACACCTGCACAGTCACAACAGCCACCTCTTTGTCTTTATTGTCCTCTGCATCGTCTCCTCCCGTTTTCCTGCGACAAGTCATCCATGGAAACAAAACTAACATGTTTCAAAATGCATGTACTACAAGGCAAAAGTATGGAAGATTACAAGTGCTTCATGTGTTTGCCAATGGTTTGCCTTGCTAATTCAAGTGGTGTGTTCCCACTGGGCACAGATGTCAGTTCAACGTCCAGTTTAGATTTACATTTGGTTGAGTAACTATTTAGGTTAAAAGTTGAATGAAATAAAATACAAAATTTCCTTATGTTGATTTTTTGCAAATCCAATCAGTTTTCCACATTGATTCAATGTCATCACATTGTTTATGGGGGTTGAAATTACCTGGAAACTATGTTGATTCAACCAGTTTTTGCACAGTGGGTTTTGATTGCAGTCCAATCACTGACTGATTTAATTAGGTAACCAATGGCAGTGTTGAGCCATAATCTTACCTCACTTCAGAATCTTCCTCGGAACCATTGTGGAATCCAGCGACCTCTCCACATTCTGATGAGGATGCTGGAACCTCGACACCCCCATGAAGTAACCCACTTATCTCCTCCACATTGTCACAGGGACTAGCAGCAGGACAACACCAGTTTCCCATTCCCACTTAGACAATGCACACCCTCTGCCTCTCGAAAGTAGGTCTTGGGTAAAATGGTGTAACGTTACTCTGAAATCCACAGAGTCTTGGTTCCTACCCTGGTGAATTGGAGGAGCTTATTCAGAAATAGAGATTTTAGGTCCATTACAAACTGTTCAGAGCATTTGTAAAAAACCTGACCTAAAAATCTATAGGACAGAGAGAGGATACCAATTCCATGCTGTGAGAGCCCAGGCCATACTGTAGCGTCAGGATGTATTGTTGGTCCTATGAGCAAAAGAGAACATACAGCAGAGGCTGGTGGGATGGGCTATAGGAGGACGGGCTCACTGAAATGGCTGGAATGGAATATATGGAACGGTATTGAACACATCAAACATATGGAAACCACATGTTTTACTCTGCTCCATTAACACTATTCCAGCCCTGACAATGAGGCCGTCCTCCTTTAGCTCCTCCCACCAGCCTCCACTGACATGCAGTGAAATTCAACATTAGATTTCCTATTTATTTCACCCTTGTATGAAGTAGCCTATATCTTTATACTGACTGGAATATATGTATACTGACTAAAATTACACGAGGAGCAATGGCATGCAAATCACTTTTTTTACAAGGGGAAATATATATATATATATATATATATATATACAAAAAAGGCGCATGCGCTATTAGGACTCGTCTCCGCAGGCGGCTGTGGGAGAGAAGATAAACGGTCGGTGCAAACACTGGATCCTTGGGGGGTCCATACCCCCCCTTACCATTTTAAACTTCCACTTCAATTGAGTAGGGCCGTCCCAAGGATCCCGTAAAGCAAACACCGAAGAGCAATAGCGGCACCTCACCTTGATGTTGCTTGTTTACCACAATCCGGTGCTGCGATTACCCTTCGGGTTCGATACATTTTCAGAAAAGACAACATACAGTATCATTCACGGCTAGGCTGTCATAGACGCTCCTCGAAACGTGAGAATGTTGTTTAGCCAATTCAACTGACTGGCGTGATCAACGCTTGTGCCACCCCGTCCGATGCACGGAAGTACAATAAATAAATGTGGAGGGTGTGTCTTCCAACAGCAAGAAATGTGTAGTATAGCGAGCCATCAGATTTGATGACAAATGTTGTGACGTAAATTTATTGGAAAACGTTACATATAATTTGTTGTGAGAACGCTCGGATAATGCTTATCTATTATTCCTTCCAACATTGTAGCACAGCTAAACTTGCAGACTAATAATAACTGTTTGCTACAATGTTACAAGCAGCATGCGCTCGAGACAAAATAGCTGCATACGCAGGAAGTTTATCGCACGACAGTTTCATATTTTGGTCTGAAACTCTTGACAGCTCAGGTCTGAAAAATGTGATTCTTGGCCAACATACACACAAGCATAATGCTAAGGATATATACATGAACGACGTACATTCGACACTCAAATGTCTACTTACTTTCAACGCTGACTGCTGCTGTACACGGTTTCAAAATATAGTTTTACAGTTGTCCCACTTGTTGTGAAATACAGCAACCAGTTGATAAACGTCGTTCTGCTGGAATGGGGGGGTGTTTGACAGTTCAACATATACAACAAAGATGTTTGATATATGAAGATGTCATACTCAGCATTTTACCATTGAAAAAAAGGTCACAGTTCCGGTCTGCTTAAGGTGAAATATGCAGAAATCGCTCCGCCTTTTCCTGGTTGCTAAAATACTAATAGTTTGCCTAATTTCATGTGACAAAAAAGCAGTCATTGCGTAGAGAATCGTTGTACCATTTAAACCGCTGTGAAGTATATTATCCATAATGCAAAATATTGTATTTTTAGTGGTTTGAAGCTGGCGTACAAAACCGAAAGTAAAAGCAAAAACTAAACTTTTTTTCAACCTTTATTTACCTAGGCAAGTCGGTTAAGAACAAATTCTTATTTACATTGACGGCCAAACCCGGACAACGCTGGGCCAATTGAGTGCCGCCCTATGGGACTCCCAATCACAGCCAGTTGTGATACAGCCTGGAATCGAACCAGGGTGTCTGTAGTGACGCCTCTAGCACTGAGATGCCGTGCCTTAGACTACTCCACTCGGGAGCCCAACTTCAGAAGGGGGCGCATAGAAATAGCTCACATAGAACCTCTACCTCTTCTTAGACTTGCTTTCAATGAGAATCACAGATGTATAATTGTATGTAAATTTGGTTGGGTCTAACATTAATTTGACAAAAGCTGGACCCCTTCTAGCCATGACCCTTGTTAATAAATGACTGTATGAGTGGAGGCTGGTGGTAGGAGCTATAGGAGGATGGGCTCATTGTAATTGCTGAAATGGAATAAATGGAACGTTATCAAACACAAGATCATTTTCTCATGATCACGACATGATCACAAAATAATAAAATGATCACGACATAACACAAGTTGTTTTGTCGAGATCACAAAATAATAAAAAGTGCATCATTAATTAGTTCAAATGCATGATAACGCACCACTTCTCATCTCCCAGCTCTTTATAGCTCAAGATTTATCTTGCTAACGTTCTAATATAGAAACTGATAATGAGCTCCAAACACACATTTATTTTACTAGGCAAATCAGTTAAGAACAAATTCTTATTTTCAATGACAGCCTAGGAACAGTGGGTTACCTGCCTTGTTCAGGGCCAGAACGACAGATTTGAACTTGCAACCTTTTGGTTACTAGTCCAACAGACAGATTTGAACACTTTTGGTTACTAGTCCAACACTCTAACCACTAGGCTACGCTGCCACCCCACAAAGAGTCAGCGTGTTATGTTAGTATGAAACGTAGCAAATAATAAAAATGTACGCGCTAATCCATCGCTGCCACCTCAGCCGTACTGTCAATCTATCATCAATACGTCAACTCTTATTTATAGAGTTTATCTAGTGATCTTGACAAAACAACTTTTGTTGTCTTCTAAGGAAGTCTCAAGGTTTTGCGAACCTGAGGTAGAGTATCTCATGATAAGTTGTGGACCACACTATTTACCAAGAGAGTTTATCTATATTCTTCATAGCTGTCTATTTACCACCACAAACCGATGCTGGCACGAAGACCGTACTCAATAGCTGTATATGGCCATAAGCAAACAGAAAAACGCTCATCCAGAGTCGGCGCTCCTAGTGGCCGGGGACTTTAATGCAGGGAAGCTTAAATCCATTTGACCTCATTTCTACCAGCATGTTAAATGTGCAACCAGGAGGACACATCTCTAGACCACCTTTAACTCCACATACAGAGACGCTTACAAGCCAAAACTAAACCAGGAAGCACCAGTGACTCAGTCAATAAAAAAGTGGTCAGATGAAGCAGATGCTGAGCTACAGGAATGTTTTGCGAGCACAGACTGGAATATGTTCCGTGATTCTTCTGATGGCATTGAGGAAGACACCACATCAGTCACTGGCTTCATTAATAGGTTCATCAATGATGTCATCCCCACAGTGACCATATGTACATGCCCCAAACAGAAGCCATGGATTACAGGCAACATCCGCACTGAGCTAAAGGGTAGAGTTGCCGCACAGAGTTACACATGGAAAAAACAAGTGTACAGTCAATAACACAATAGAAAAAAAGAAAGTCTATATACAGTGTGTGCAAGTGGCGTGAGGAGGTAAGGCAATAAATTGGTCATAGTAGCGAAGTAATTACAATTTAGCACTTTAACACGGTAGTGACAGATGAGTAGATGATGATGTGCAAGTAGTGATACTGGTGTGCAAAAGAGCAGAAAAGTAAATAAAAACAATATGGGGATGAGGTAGGTAGATTGGGTGGGCTATTTACAGATGGACTATGTACAGCTGCAGCGATTGGTTAGTTGCTCAGATAGCTGATGTTTAAAGTTAGTGAGGGAAATGTAAGTCTCCAGCTTCAGCGATTTTTGCAATTTGTTCCAGTCACAGGCAGCAGAGAACTGGAAGGAAAGGCGGCCAAAGGAGGTACTGGCTTTGGGGATGACCAGTGAGATATACCTGCTGGAGCGCGTGCTACGGGTGGGTGTTGTTATCGTGACCAGTGAGCTGAGGTAAGGCGGAGCTTTACCTAGCGTAGACTTACAGATGACCTGGAGCCAGTGGGTATGGCAACAATTATGTAGCGAGGGCCAGCCGACTAGAGCATACTGTTCGCAGTGGTGGATGGTATAAGGGGCTTTGGTAACCAAACGGATGGTACTGTGATAGACTGGATCCAGTTTGCTGAGTAGAGTATTGGAAGCTATTTTGTAGATGACATCGCCAAAGTCGAAGATCGGTAGGATAGTCAGTTTTACTAGGGTAAGTTTGGTGTCGTGAGTGAAGGAGGCTTTGTTGCGAAATAGCAATTCAATTCTAGATTTGATTTTGAATTGGAGATGTTTGATATGAGTCTGGAAGGAGAGATTACAGTCTAGCCAGACACCTAGGTATTTGTAGTTGTGCACATATTCTAGATCAGAACCGTCCAGAGTAGTGATGCTGGTCGGGCAGTGAACGGTTTAAAAGCATGCATTCTGTTTTACTACTGTGGGAGGCAATGGAAGGAGTGTTGTATGACATTGAAACTCGTTTGGAGGTCAGTTAAGTCAGTGTCCAAAGAAGGGCCAGATGTATACAGAATGGTGTCGTCTGCGTAGAGGTGGATCAGGGAATCACCCGCAGCAAGAGCGACATCGTTGATATATACAGAGAAAATAGTCGGCCCGAGAATTGAACCCTGGGGTACCCCCATAGAGACTGCCAGAGGTCCGGACAATAGGCCCTCCGATTTGACACACTGAACTCAGTCTGCGAAGTAATTGCTGAACCAGGCGAGGCAGTCATTTGAGAAACCAAGGCTATTGAGTCTGCCGATAAGAATACAGTGATTGACAGAGTGTAAAGCCTTGTCTAGGTCGATGAAGACGGCTGCACAGTACTGTCTTTTATCGATGGTGGTTATGATATTGTTTAGTACCTTGAGTGTGGCTCAGGTGCACCCATGACCAGCTCGGAAACCGGATTGCACAGACGAGAAGGTACGTTGGGATTCAAAATGGTGATTAATGGTGATCTGTTGATTAATACCTCTTGTAACTCTGGGGGCGCAATTTAATTTTTGGATGAAAAACGTTCCCGTTTTAAACAAGATATTTTGTCACAAAAAGATGCTCGACTATGCATATAATTGATAGCTTTGAAAAGAAAACACTCTGAATTTTCCAGAACTGCAAAGATATTGTCTGTGGGTGCCCTAGAACGGGAGCTACAGGCAAAACCAAGATGAAACGGCAACCAGGAAATGAGCAGGATTTTTGAGGCTCTGTTTTCCATTGTCTCCTTATATGGCTGTGAATGAGAGAGGAATGAGCCTGCCCTACCTATCGTTTCCCCAAGGTGTCTGCAGCATTGTGACGTATTTGTAGGCATATCATTGGAAGATTGACCATAAGAGACTACATTTTCCAGGTGTCCGCCCGGTGTCCTCCGTCGAAATTGGTGCGTCATTTTCAGCTGCTGGTATTTTTCCATGCGATTCTGAGGGGAAAGCAGGCTTCCACGAACTGCATATCAATGAAGAGATATGTGAAAAAACACCTTGAGGATTGATTCTAAACAACGTTTGCCATGTTTCGGTCGATATTATGGAGTTAATTCGGAAAAAGTTTGACGTTTTGGTGACTGAATTTTCGGTTCGTTTCGGTAGCCAAATGTGATGTACAAAACGGAGCGATTTCTCCTACACAAAGATTCTTTCAGGAAAAACTGAACATTTGCTATGTAACTGAGAGTCTCCTCATTGAAAACATCCGAAGCTCTTCAAAGGTAAATGATTTTATTTATTTGGTTATCTGTTTTTTGTGAAAATGTTGCGTGCTAAATGCTACGCAAAATGCTAAGCTAGCTTGCAATACTCTTACACAAATGATTGATTTTCTATGTTTCAAAAGCATATTTTGAAAATCTGAGATGACAGTGTTGTTAAGAAAAAGCTAAGCTTGAGAGCAGGCATATTATTTTCATTTCATTTGCGATTTTCAGAAATCGTTAACGTTGCGTTATGCTAATGAGCCTGAGGCTTTATTCACGATCCCGGATCCGGGATGGGGAGTATCAAGAGGTTAAATTGGCTTTCGAAGACTTTAGAAAGGCAGGGCAGGATGGATATAGGTCTATAACAGTTTGGGGCTAGATTGTCACCCCTTTGAAGAGGGGGATGACTGCAGCAGCTTTCCAATCTTTAGGGATCGCGGACGATACGAAAGAGAGGTTGAACAGACTGGTAATAGGGGTTGCAACAATGACGGCGGATAGTTTTAGAAAGAGAGGGTCCAGATTGTCTAGCCCAGCTGATTTGTACATGTCCAGGTTTTGCAGCTCTGCTGTCTGGTTTGGGTTAAGGAGAAGCTGTGGAGGCTCTGGAAAGTAGCTTCGGGGGTGCAGAGCTGTTGGCCGGGGTTGGGGTAGCCAGGAGGAAAGCATGACCAGCCGTAAAGAAATTCTTAGGTAACCTGCCTAAATGACTACCGACCCGTAGCACTCACGTCTGTAGCCATGAAGTGCTTTGAAAGGCTGGTCATGGCTCACATCACCACCATTATCCCAAAAACCCTAGACCCACTCCAATTTGCATTTTGCCCCAACAGATCCACAGATGACTCAACACTGCCCTTTCCCACATGGACAAAAGGAACACCTATGTGAGAATGGTATTCACTGACTACAGCTCAGCGTTCAGCACCATAGTGCCCTCAAAGCTCATCACTAAGCTAAGGAACTTGGGACTAAACACCTCCCGCTGCAACTGGATCCTGGACCCTGACAGGCCGCCCTTCAGGTGGTAAGGGTAGGTAACAACACATCCGCCATGCTGATCCTCAACACTGGGGCCCCTCAGGGGTGTGTGCTCAGTCCCCTCCTGTACTCCCTGTTCAGTCATGACTGCATGGCCAGGCACAACTCCAACACCATCATCAAGTTTGCCGATGGCACAATAGTTGTAGGCCTGATCACAGACAATGATGAGACAGCCTATAGGGAGAAGGTCAGAGACCTGGCCGTGTGGTGCCAGGACAACAACCTCTCCCTCAATGTGATCAAGACAAAGGAGATGATTGTGGACTACAGGAAAAGGAGGACCGAGCACGCCCCCATTGTCATCGACTGGGCTGTAGTGGAACAGATTGAGTGCTTCAAGTTCTTTGGTGTCCACATCGCCAACCAACTATCATGGTCCAAACACAATAAGAAAGTTGTGAAGAGGGCATGACAAAGCCTATTCCCCCTCAGGAAACTGAAAAGATTTGGCATGGATCCTCAGATCCTCAAAAGGTTCTACAGCTGTACCATTGATAGCATCCTGACTGGTTGCATCACTGCCTGGTATGGAAACTGCTCGGCCTCCGACCACAAAGCACTACAGAGGGTAATGCCTATGGCCCAGTACATCACTGGGGCCAAGCTTCCTGCCATCCAGGACCTCTATACCAGGTGCTGTCAGAAGAAGGCCCTAAAAATGGTCAAAGATTCCAGCCACCCTGGGCATGGACTGTTCTCTACCTCACGGCAAGTGGTACCGGAGCGCCAAGTCTAGGTCCAAAATGCTTCTTAACTGCTTCTACACACAAAGCCATAAGACTCCTGAACATCTACTCAAAGTGCTACCCAGACCCCTCTTTTACACTGCTGCTGCTCTCTGTTTATTCAATACATGTATGCATAGTCACTTTAACTCTACCTACACGTACATATTAGCTCAATTACCTTGACTAACCGGTACCCCGTCACTATTGTTGTTTTACTGCTTCTGTTTAATTTTTTGTTACTTTTATATTCTATTTTTTACTTATCTATTTATTACTTAACACTTTAAAAAAAACTTCTTAATGCATTGTTGGTTAGGGGCTTGTAAGTAAGCATTTCACTGTAAGGTCTACTTACACCTGTTGTATTCTGCGCATGTGACAAATAAAATTTGATTTGATTTGTGATCACCAGAAAATGATCTTGTGATCTCAACCAAACAACTTTTTTATGTCGTGGTAATGAGATAAATAAGTTGTGATCTCGACATAACTAGGGAACGCTTGTTTTATTCATATGTTCTCTCTGGACTTCCAAACCTATCGTCTTCTTGAAGCAGAGATCTCTTTGTCGGAATTTACCCAGAATGCCCCGCTGACAACGTACAGGCAATGTACACAGTCAGCGCTATTAAGATTCCAATGGAGTTTCCCATCTCCTCAAAAGTACAGTATCTCTGAGGATACTCTCCCATAAACGGGTTGGCTGACAACTTTATGAAAATGATGCATGTGCATGGATGAGGCAGAAGGCTGGTCAGATAGCTAGCAACAATGACAAGAAGCTTGCATGCGAGGAATCATAGGTGGCTCGTTTCAGCTCAGTGTATCTTGTGTAATTGATACCATGTCTTGTTTTGACTCATGTCATGTCTATGCTAATATGTATAACATACGCTAACTAGCTACCCAACGACTGTAATGACTAACAATGTTTTAACAAGTGCTCATTGTGCAAATGTATTTATGATTTTACAAAACATTTGGAGAATAAATAGTTTAGATGTTGTTCGCAATCTAAGCCTACCCTGCCTGTTTTGCCCCATACTTGAGCACACGTCGGTTTTGTTGCTATTGACAAATGCGATAGCAGCCGGGCCTGGTCTGTTAATTTATAAAGAATAATAGTAATGACGTTTTTTTGTAGGCACTAACTCCTCGTTGGCAAAAGCCTACATTTAAAAAAATATTTTAAGCATATATGTTATAAAAAAAAGCACATAAAGACTTCAGAATTGATAAAGGTCATGTTTACTGACTGATATTATCTCATAGAACAAAACGTAGGCTAAACCTGTGTTAACCTCAAACCGTATTCTCTGTGGTTATCCCAAAATGTTATTCTTTCCCCATTTATTTTCCCCATAAGGAATGGCTGAACAAACTAATTTCCATTTTTTAGTACTATATGCTGGCGAACTCTATTTGACTGTATATGAACCAGAAAAAAATTAGGGAGTGGGATGTCTTGCTTCCTCTTGCATTTCTGTGTCACGTCCTGACCATAGAGAGCCTTTATTTTATATGGTGGAGTAGGTTAGGGTGTGACTGGGGGGGGGGGGTGTTCTAGGTTATTATTTCTATGTGGGGTTCTATGTCGTTGTCTCTAATTGGGGATCATATTGAAGTAGTATTTGTTCCCACCTATGTTTATGGGATATTGTTTTGCACGTAGCATCTCTGTAGTCACGGTTTGAGGTTTCGTTTGTTTGTTTATTGTTTGTTTTGCTAAGTTTCACTATTAAATAATTATGTGGAACTCAACCTCCAGTGCGCCTCCCCAGCCCGGTACGTTGTGTGCCGGCACCACGCACCCAGCCTAAAGTGCGTCTTCCCAGCCCGGTAAGTCTTGTGCCAGCTCCACGCTACAGGCCTCATGTGCGTCTCCCCAGCCTGGTACGCCATGTGCCAGCTCCACGCACCAGGCCTCCAGCGACGGTCTGCAGTCCAGAGATTCCGGCGACAGTTCCCATTCCAGAGCTTCCGGCGACAGTTCCCAGTCCAGAGCTTCCAGCGACTGTTCCCAGTCCAGAGCTTCCGGCGAAGGTACACAGTCCGGAACCTCCAATGATGGTCCACAGTCCGGAACCTCCAACGACGGTCCACGGTCCAGAACCTCCAACGACGGTCCACTGTCCGGAACCTCCAACGACGGTCCACGGTCCGGAATCTCCTGAGACGGTCCACGGTCCGGAACCTCATTAGACGGTCCACGGTCCGGAACCTCCTGAGATGGTCAATGGTGTGAAACCTCCAGCTCAATGGCCGGAACCTTCCCCTGCGCCGATGCCCAGTCTAAGCACTGCGTCCAGTTCAGCTCCAAGGCCAGTGTCTTCTTCTGCTTTGGTGCCCAGTCCAGGCACAGCGTCCAGTCCCGCTCCATGGTGGGAGCTTTTCTCTGCGCCGATGCCCGGTCCGAGCACGGCGTCCAGTCCAGCTCCATGGCAGGAGTCCTCCTCTGCGCCGATGCCCAGGCCAGGGTCGGCATCCAGTCCTGCTCCATGGCAGGAGCTTTCCTCGGCATCTAGGTCCAGTCCAGGCACAGTGTTCAGCCTGGGTCCATGGCTGGATCCGCAGGATGAGCGGGTTCTTCGGCCCCCACCAGAGCCGCCAACAAAGAGGGTGGATCCTCAAGCTTAGCGGGTTCTTCGTCCCACACCAGAGCCGCCTCCGATGCTGGCGGATCCGTGGGTTGAATGGGTTCTTCGTCCTGCACCAGAGCTGCCACCGACAATAGACACCCCCTCTAACCCTCCCTTTTGGTTTCAGGTTTTGCGGCCGGAGTCCGCACCATTATTTTCTATGGTGAAGTAGGTCAGGGCGTGACTGGGGGGGTGTTCTAGTTTTATTATTTATATGTGGGGTTCCAGGTTTCTTTTCTATGTTGGTGATTTGTATGATTCCCAATTAGAGGCAGCTGGTAATCGTTGTCTCTAATTGGGGATCATATTCAAGTAGTGTTTGTTCCCACCTGTGTTTATGGGATATTGTTTTGAGTTATTGCACGTAGCATCTCTGTAGTCACGGTTTGTTTAGTTTGTTTGTTTACTGTTTGTTTTGCTAAGTTTAACTATTAAATAATTACGGGGAACTCAACATACGCTACGCCTTGGTCCGTCTATACAAACGAGCATGACACTGTTATGAAATCGTTTTTTACTAGTGTTATACAGCTATGACCGGAAGTTACTTTTCGTGGCAGGTTAGGATAATTAACGTTGCAGGTTAGGAGAATTAGGTTAAAGTTAGGAAAAGGGTTTGGATTAGTTAAAATGTTCTCCTAATCTGCTATGAAAAGTCAGTTACGGTCGTAGCAGTACTCCATCTAGTCACAACCAAAGATTAGCTCTTATATTGACAAGATATTTGAGGGACCGCTCTAACAATGGAAATAAATGTCCTCAACGAGGGAAGGCAGACGAGATCAGGTGGGACCATTCTAACCAATGAGAGGGCAGATACGCATGCGAACGACAGGCACAACTAGGAAGTTTTTCCCAAAGTTGCCGGTGTGGTGATACTGATGGTCGAGATTGACTTTAGCTAACCCTAACCCAGCTATGGACAGAAGTGACTTTACGTAGCAGGTTAGAACTAACACAGCAGGCTAGGATAATTAACAAACAGGTTAGGAGAATGAGGTTAAGGTTAGGAAAAGGGTTACACCAAAATGACACTCATTTCCAGTGAAGCGCTGCGTTTGCCTTGCAGCATTGCTGCATTCGGTGTGGTGCATACGTTGGATTTATCGAACGTATGCGTCAAACTGTATGCATAGACCGCTTGACAGAAATGGTAGCAGAAGGTGAATGTTGAATTTTTGTTGCATACATATCCAGATGATGCTGCATACTATTTTGTGCAATGACGCTGTCGTTGGGATCGAAGTGTTACGGTTAGGTTTAGCTAAAGCACTACAGTTGTCAATAACTGTTATCCAAATCAAATTGTATTTGTCACACACACATGGTTAGCAGATGTTATTGCGAGTGTAGCGAAATGCTTGTGCTTCTAGTTATGACAGGGCAGCAATATCAACAAGTAATCTAAGAATTCCACAACAACTACCTAATACACACAAATTTAAGTAAAGGGATGGAATAAGAATATGTACATATAAATATATGGATGAGCAATGACCGAGCGGCATAGGCAAGATTCAAAAGATAGTATAAAATACAGTATATACATATGGGATGAGTAATGCAAGATATGTAAACATCATTATCAAAGTGGCATTAATAAAGTGACTAGTGATCCATTTGTTAGAGTGGCCAATGATTTAGAGTGGCCTATAATGTTATAAGAGTTACTTGTCTAACAGAACACAGAGGGTGTTCTTTAATGGAAGTCTATCAAATATAATCCAGTTAGAATCAGGAATTCCCCAGGGTAGCTGTTTAGTCCCATTGTTTTTTTTCCCAATTTTTACTAAGAACATGCCACTGACTTTGAGTAAAGTCAGAGTTTCTATGTATGCGGATGACTCAACACTATACACGTCAGCTACTACAGCAACTGAAATGACTGCAACACTCAACAAAGAGCTGCAGTTAGTTTCAGAGTGGGTGGAAAGGAACAAGTTAGCCCTAAATATTTCTAAAACTAAATTCATTGTGTTTGGAACGAAAGACTCACTAAACCCTAAACTTCAACTAAATCTTGTAAAAAATAATGTGGAAGGCAACAAGGCAGCTCCTACAGGCCCTAGTTTTGACGCACCATGACTACTGTTCAGTCGTGTGGTCAGGTGCCACAAAAAGGACTTAGGAAAATTGCAATTGGCTCAGAACAGGGCAGCCCGGCTGGCCCTTGGAACTCTATTCCACATCAAGTAACTGACGTAAAATTTGATTTACAAAACAGATAAAAAAAACCTTATGGCCAGTGGGTACTGTGAAGCAACACAAACATAGGCACAGACACAGATACACACACACACACACACACACACACACACACACACACACACACACACACACACACACACACACACACACACACACACACACACACACACACACACACACACACACACACACACACACACACACACACACACACACACACACACACACACACACGCACTGTACATACACATGGATTTAGTATTGTAGATATGTGGTAGTGGTGGAGTAGGGGCCTGAGGGCACAGTGTGTTGTGAAATCTGTGAATGTATTGTAATGTTTTAAAATTGTATAACCTGCCTTAATTTTGCTGGACCCCAGGAAGTGTAGCTGCTGCGTTGGCTGCTCATGGGGATCCATAATAAATATAAATACAAATACAAATGATTTCAAGTCTCTATGTAGGCAGCAGCCTCTCTGTGTTAGTGATGGCTGTTTAACAGTCTGATAGCCTTGAGATAGAAGCTATTTTTCAGTCCCTTGGTCACAGCTTTAATGCACCTGTACTGACCTTGCCTTCTGGATGGTAGTGGGGTGAGCAGGCAGTGGCTTGGGTGGTTGTTGTCCTTGATGATCTTTTTGGCCTTCCTGTAACATCGGGTGCTGTAGGTGTCCTGGAGGGCAGGTAGTTTGCCCACAGTGATGCATTGTGCAGACCGCACCACCCTCTGGAGGGCCCTGCGGTTGTGGGTGGTGCAGTTGCCGTACCATGCGGTGATACAGCCTTATAGGATGCTCTCGATTGTGCATCTGTAAAAGTTTGTGAGGGTTTTAGGTAACAAGGCAAATTTCTTCAGCCTTCTGAGGTTGTAGAGGCGCTGTTGCTCCTTCTTCACTACGCTGTCTGTGTGGGTTGACCATTTCAGTTGGTCTATGATGTGCACGCAGATGAACTTAAAACTTTCCCCCTTCTCCACTGCTGTCCCGTCGATGTTGATGGGGGAGTGCTCCCTCTGCTGTTTCCTGAAGTCCATGATCATCTCCTTTGTTTTGTTGATGTTGAGTGAGAGATTGTTTTCCTGACACTACACTCCGAGTGCCCGCACCTCCTCCCTATAGGCTGTCTCGTCGTTGTTGGTGATCAAGCCTACCACTGTAGTATCATCTGCAAACTTGATGATCGATTTGGAGGCGTGCATGGCCACGCAGTCATGGGTGAATAGGGAGTACAGGAGGGGCTGAGCACGCACCCTTGTGAGGCCCCAGTGAAGTGGAGATGCTGTTTTCTACCTTCACCACCTGGGGGCCGCCCGTCAGGAAGTCCAGGACCCAATCGCACAAGGGGGGGTTGAGACCCAGGGCCTCAAGCTTAATGATGAGCTATGGTGGATGGTACTATGGTGTTAAATGCTGAGCTGTAGTCAATAAACTACATTCTTACGTAGGTATTCTTCTTGTCCAGATGGGACGGGGCAGTGAGCAGTGTGATGGTGATTGCATCGTCTGTGGACCTATTGGGGTGGTATGCAAATTGCAGTGGGTCTAGGGTGACAGGTAAGGTGGAGGTGATATGATCCTTGACTAGTCTCTCGAAGCACCTCATGATGACAGAAGTGAGTGCAACGGGCCGATAGTCATTCAATTCAGTTACCCTTGGGTACAGAAACAATGGTAGCCATCTTGAAGCATGTGGGGACAGCAGACTGGGATAGGGAGAGATTGAATATGCCCGTAATGACCTCCCGGGTGGCGCAGTGGTTAAGGGAGGTCCGTGTGGCGACGCACAATTGTCCTAGCGTCATCCAGGTTAGGGAGGGCTTGGTAGGGATATCCTTGTCTCATCGCGCACCAGCGACTTCTGTGGTGGGCCGGGCGCAGTGCACGGTAACCAAGGTTGCCAGGTGCACGGTGTTTCCTCCGACACATTGGTGCGGCTGGCTTCCGGGTTGGATGCGCGCTGTGTTAAGAAGCAGTGCGGCTTGGTTGGGTTGTGTATCGGAGGAAGCATGACTTTCAACCTTCGTCTCTCCCGAGCCCGTACGGGAGTTGTAGCGATTAGACAACATAGTAGCTACTAACAATTGGATACCACGAAATTGGGGAGAAAAAGGGGTAAAAAATAAATAATAGAATATGTCCGTAATGCGACTGAGGACACGGCTAGGAATGCTGTCTGGGCCGGCAGCCTTGAGAGGGTTAACACGTTTTTTTATTTTTTATTCACATCGGCCACGGAGAAGGAGAGCCCACAGTCCTTGGTAGCTGGCTGCGTTGGTGGCACCGTGTTATCCTCAAAGTGGGCAAAGGTGTTTAGTTTGTCTGGAAGCAAGACGTCGGTGTCCGTGACATGGCTGATTTTCTTTTTGTAGTCCGTGATTGTCTGTAGTCCCTGCCACATACGTCTCGTGTCTGAACCGTTGAATTGCGACTCCACTTTGTCCCTATACTGACATTTCGCTTGATTGCCTTGCGGAGGGAATAATTACACTGTCTGTATTCGGCCATATTCCCCGTCATCTTTCCATGGTTAAATGCTGTGTTTCGCGCTTTTAGTTTGCACAACTTCCGCCCTCTATCCACGGTTTCTAGTTAGGGTAGATTTTAATAGTCACAGTTGGTAGAACATCTCCTATGCACTTCCTTATGAACTCACTCACCGAATCAATAAATCTATATTATTCTCTGAGGCTACCCGCGTAATGAAAATAATCTTGAAGCGTGTATTCCGATTGGTCAATTTTAAACGTGGTTCTCCCAGCCACAACCGTACAAACCATCAATCTCGACAAACCATCAGTACCATCACACCGGAATGACACATGCATCCACTTATATCAGTACATTTGAAACAGCCTAAACATTACTTAACTTCGACCTCTGTCACAACCAACGATTTATATATACACTAGATGACTGACAGGGGGCACCGTTTTGAAGCCACCGTGCCTCCATATTGGCACTCCCCCACCATTGTAAATAATATTTTAGAAGCTATAGAAATTAATTCATTAATGTCTACATTTTGCCACGTTTATTCTATTACAGACACCTTACATCATACTTTTAAATTATATTATGTGAGCTAAACATGACAATTAAAAAATATATAAAAACATTTCCCTTAAAGTACATTTTTTGACAGGTCTATTGTTACTATCCCCGAAAAATACTTAAATACATGTAAATTTGACCTTGGAAATGTTTATTGAAATACTGTAGAATTCCATTCCTTCATATAGAGGACTGCTTCTTCTGGGGAGTGCTATTACAGGGTTCGTACAGACAGTGGCTATTCAAATTCAAGGACTTTTAAGTACTTTTTCAAGCACTCCAATTTATTTTCAAGGACCATCAATTTGTAGTAGTTCATATTATGCATTTGTTTCTAGTCACCACCAGATGACAGTATTATCACCACAACCTCATGGAAAAAATAACTTAGTTTTCATCACTACACTTTACTAGTTTACTCAATAATATGTTGTTGATTTTGTATTTTGTATTTTGAGTAGTAAAGGCAGAGTTTTGGGACATGGTGAATACACATTTCCTATTCGCATTACTACACAATTCCAGCTAAATGACTGTGTTTTTATTGTGCTTCAGCGCAGGATGCAGCATTGGGTCTTTCCCCCTTCATGTGGCTCTTCACGGCCAATTCACCCATGCTCGCAATGTCAAAGTGTGGCGCATTCTTTGCACCTTACATGGTGTGGGTTGGATGCATTGGTCCAGTGATGTCGTGGTAAAAAAAGATGGATAAACTTTACTGAACATAAATATAATACACAACAAGTAAAATGTTTCATGAGGGATCCCAGAAGATTTGCCCGGTATTTTAGCTATCGATGTGATGCCTAATCAATCAGTTCTGTACCTGCCTGGCTGAGTGGCAGTATGGGTGGAATAGGCGAGCATGCTTGGCAACCAGAGTGAGAAAACACGTGGAGAAATAAAACTCGATAGTCTGCCTGAAAATTAATTTGCAAGACCAATACATTCTTCAAAAAAATGTAATAAGCATATTTGATCATTATCTGTTCTCCTCTCATTTGAATTCAAGTGGGAATTCCTCTGACATCGCCTGATATACAGGTCCTGGATGGCAGGAAGCTTGTCCCCAATGATGTACTGGGCCGTACGCACTACCCTCTGTAGCGCCTTGCTCTCGGAGGCCGAGCAGTTGCCATACCAGGTGGTGATGTAACCAGTCAGGAAGCTCTCGATGGTCCAGCTGTATAGCTTTTTGAGGATCTGAGGACCCATGCCAATCTTTTCAGTCTCCTGAGGGGGAATAGGCGTTGTCGTGCCCTCTTCACGACTGTCTTGATGTGTTTGGACCACGATAGTTTGTTGGTGATGTGGACACCAAGGAACTTGAAGCTCTCCACTTGCTCCACTATAGTTCTGTCGATGAGAATGGGGGCGTGCTCGGCCCTCCTTTTCATCTCCTTTGTCTTTATCACGTTGAGGGAGAGGTTGTTGTCCTGGCACCACACTGCCAGGTCTGAGGACCTCCCTACAGACTGTCTCATCATTGTCGGTGATCAGGCCTACCACCGCTATTTCGTCTGAACATTTAATGATGGTGTTGGAGTTGTGCTTGGCCACGCAGTCATGGTGAACAGGGATTACAGGAGGGGACTAAACATGCATCCCTGAGGGGCCCCCGTGTTTAGGATCAGCGTGGCAGATGTGTTGTTGCCTACACTTACCACCTGGGGGCGGCCCTTCAGGAAGTCCAGGATCCAGTTGCAGAGGGAGGTGTTTATTCTCAGGGTCCTTATCTTAGTGATGAGCTTTGAGGGCACTATGGTGTTGAACGCTGAACTGTTGTCAATGAATAGCATTCTCACATAGGTGTTCCTTTTGTCCAGGTGGAAAATGGCGGTGTTGAGTGCAATTGAGATTGCATCATCTGTGGATCTGTTTGGGTGGTATACAAGTTGGAGTGGGTCAAGGGTTTTTGGGATGATGGTGTTGATGTGAGCCATGACCAGCCTTTCAAAGCACTTCCTGGCTACAGACGTTGGTAGTCATTTAGGCAGGTTACCTTGGTTTTCTCGGGCACAGGGACTGTAGTTGTCTGCTTGAAACATGTACAGTATTGTGCATAAGTTTTAGGCTGGTGTGAAAAAATGCTGTAAAGTACAAAAGCTTTGTTGTGACCACCCTTTGCCTTCAAACAGCATAAATACTTCTAGGTACACTTGCAGAAAGTCAGGGATTTTGTAGCCATATAGTCAGGTGTATGATTAAACAATTATTACCAAACAGGTGCTAATTATCATCAATTAAATATGTAGGTTGAAACACAATCATTAACTGAAACAGAAACAGCTGTGTAGGAGGAATACAACTGGGTGAGGAACAGCCAAACTCAGCAAAAAAGGTGAGGTTGCTGAAGACAGTTTACTGTCAGAAGTTATACACCATGGCAAGACTGAGCACAGCAACAAGACACAAGGTAGTTATATTGCATCAGCAAGGTGTCTCCCAGGAAGAAATTTCAAGGCAAACGGGTTTCCAGATGTGCTGTCCAAGCTCTTTTGAAGAAGCACAAAGAAACGGGCAACGTTGAGAACCGTAGACGCAGTGGTCGGCCAAGAAAACTTACTGCAGCAGATGAAAGACACATCATGCTTACTTCCCCTCGCAATCGGAAGATGTCCAGCAGTGCCTTCAGCTCAGAATTGGCAGGAAACAGTTGGACCCTAGTACACCTATCTACTGTCCTGAGAATTCTGGTCAGAAGTGGCCTTCATGGAAGACTTGCAGCCAAAAAGCCATACCTCCAACGTGGAAACATGGCCAAGCAACTCAACTATGCACGAAAAAACACAGGAACTGGGGTGCAGAAAAATGGCAGCAGGTGCTCTGAACTGATGAGTCAAAATGTGAAATATTTGGCTGCTCGCCAAAGGGCTGGAGAGCGGTACACAAATGACTGTCTGCAGGCAACAGTGAACCATGGTGAAGGTTCCTTGCAAGTTTGGGGCTGCATTTCTGCAAATGGAGTTGGGGATTTTGTCAGAATGAATGGTCTCCTCAATGCTGAGTAGTACAGGCAGATACTTATCCACCATTCAATACCATCAAGGAGGCATCCGGTTGGCTCCAAATTTATTCTGCATCATGACAACGACCCCAAACATACAGCGAAATTCATTAAGAACTATCTTCAGCATAAAGAAGAACAAGGAGTACTGGAAGGGATGGTATGGCCCCCACAGAGCCTTGATCTCAACATCATCAAGTATGTCTGGGATTACATGAAGAGAGAGAAGAACCTGAGGCTGCCTTAATCCACAGAAGATCTGTGGTTAGTTCTCCATGATGTTTGGGCCAACCTACCTGCCGAGTTCCTTCAATAACTGTGTGCAAGTGTACCTAGAAGAATTTATGCTGTTTTGAATGCAAAGGGTGGTCACACCAAATATTGATTTGATGTGGAATTTTTTTCTGATCACTCACTTTGCATTTTGTTAATTGATAAAGATAAACATTTAACATGTCTATTTTTGAAAGCATTCTTACTTTACAACATTTTTTCACACCTGCCTAAAACTTTTGCACAGTACTGTAGGTATTACAGCCCGGGACAAGTTGAAAATGTCAGTGAAGACACTTGCCAGTTGGTCAGTGCATGCTCAGAGTACACGTCCTGGTAATCCTTTAGGCCCTGCGGCCTTGTGAATGTTGACCTGTTTAAAGGTCTTACTCACATCGGCTACGGCGGGCGTGATCACACAGTGTTCCAGAACAGCTGGTGCTCTCATGCATGCTTTAGTGTTGCATGCCTCGAAGTGCTCATAAACATCACTTCACTCATTTGGTAGGCTTGTCACTGGGCAGCTCACGGCTGGGCTTCCCTTTGTGTTCTGTAATAGTTTGCAATCCCTGCCACATCCGACGAGCATCAATGGTTCATCTGAGGGCAAAGTGGGATTTCTTATAAGCGTCTGGGTTAGAGTCCCGCTCCTTGAATGCGGCAGCTCTACCCTTGAGCTCAGTGCAGATGTTGCCTGTAATCCATGGCTTCTGGTTGAGGTATGTATGTACGGTCACTGTGGGTACAACGTCATCGATGCACTTATTGATAAAGCCAGTGACTGATGTGGTATACTCCTCAATGACATCGGATGAGTCCCTGAACCTATTCCAGGATCTGCTAGCAAAACAGTCCTGTAGCTTAGCATCTGCATCATCTGACCTTGAATCATTATCATGAATTAAGTCAACCTTATAATGGCAAATCCTTTTCAATCCTTGCCATATGAAGAGAAATTATAGATAAAAACTTATCGGTGCTCATCGGCCATTAAACATAAACATTACACAACAAGTTGGAAATCGCAAATTTAACAATGAGTGGTTTGAAAAGAATCAGTGGGTAATTGCAAGCGTTGCAAAGCAATCTCTAGCCTGCTATTCAGTGGAGTGGAATGTGGTCCAAGTCTGGGTTTAAGGGTCTTTTTTCCAAGCTTAAAATGATAAACATTCACATCAACACCATGGGCCAGAAAAGGTTGAATAAAGCACGAGTTAATGAGTTGTTTACATCTGTTAATTTACTGTAAAACTGGTTTTATTCAGTGTGGAAGGGCTCCCTGTTTGAAAGGGGAAACTCTTTGGATGCACCACCAGTTTGCACCACAGTTATTAAGTCAGTTCGAGGACAGGGAATAAGACAGCTAGCTGTTTCTACACCAGGGAAAAATGCAGGACAGATGAGGTCAGCACTGCGAATGGGGTTGATTTGGATCAAATTAGTTTGGTAAAAGAGGTGAATTTGTATTTTGCATATTGCAGTGAATTTTCTAGTGTCAAAGGCTCAACAATATAGGCTAAGATAATGTTGGTGCAAGAATGTAAAGATAATAACGGAGCTATAACGGTTTGTTTAGGGTATTATTAGTCTTAAAGGTTGAATAAAATGGTCATGCTGTCAATCCAGCATGACTTCTGCCGCATTCAAAACAACTGGAAACTCTGAACTGGGAAATCTTCGATTTCAGTGAGTTGAAGACAACTGGGAACTCTGAAAAAAAACAAGCTCTGACTGAAAATACGTTATGAACGGTCATCCAACTCGGATTAGCAAATTGGGAACTCGGGCCTCTTTCTTGAGCTCCAGCATGAAGACCACTGACGTCATGATTCAACCTTTGTTTTTTTTGGAGATCCCAGTTGTCTTGAAAGTACCATAAATCCAGAGAATGCCAGACTTTGATGACAAAATTTGCCCACAAGGACCGCCGCACCACCTTCCTGTTCAAGTGAGCACAGCACAACAAGTTGAGTCCAACAATGCCTTGTATGCTGCTGCATAAATGGTGTAATACACCAGGGAGATATGTATACTGTAGCTAAGAAAGTAATGCTAAGTGTATATTGTGTAGTAAGCTGTAAGTAGCCCATGTGCCTCACCCTAATAATTTGGTCCCTTTCTCCCTCATGAGTTAGCCTACTGTTATGACTTGGTGGTGCTCATGTAGCCTGTTTTAGAGAAATGTAGTCATAGAATATTGTAAGAGCTTTCATTGTCTGCTTATCTGCTCCCTTTATCCTACAGTTCTGACTTTGTGTACAGGGAGAATACCGTAAGAACGGCCTATGTTCTGAATTATTTTGCTGCACATTTCAAAAGTGCTGAACAAATAGTTATGGACTATGTCCGTCCTAGCTCACTAATTGTCATAATCAAAATTACGGATTGCCTCTCATCTCATCGTCCCATTATGCCATAGTTTGTACATTTCAATTGTCAGTAGAAACCACATTTGCTTCAGCAAGTCAGCCATATCAGCTATATATTTTTGTTAAGGCAGTAAATGATGGGGAATTAACTGTTTCACTGACAGACAAGGCTTCGCTGATAGCCAGGTGTAGCAGTGGTAAGATTTCCCTCCTTGGTGCTGAAAAGAAAGCTCTGCTGTTGGGACAGCTTTATGTAGGTCCTAACAGTTTGTGGGCACCGTTTGTCACCGTTATAGTGAAATGCATGTATCGTTTAGTATTGTGGCTTTGCTGGCATGCACCTAAACATTTTTGAGGGAGTTTGCCCCAAGATTTACATGCTAAAACTGCCACTGAGCCTACTTGAATTCAGAGTGCCAAGTTCAAGTACTTAAGCACCTCAGCATGGCCAACCAGTAGCTTCAAAGCCTCTGACTAGCCAAAAAAGAGCATGAGCAATCCAGGGTTTATATATGTACACATTGTTCACAACCCCAAAAATCTTTCAGTGTTAAGATTACTTCTGGGAGGTTTTGAGTCTTTCATAACTTTAATCTATTGACCTTTTTCAGAGCTGAATGATTGAACAACATAGGGTGCACTAGAGACAGAATAGATTTTTCATTACTCTCCATGGTCCTGACCCTCCGAATCTGCTGCGGGATCAGTTTTAGGGATGTGAAGGAAACCATAGAGATCCTATAAAATTACATATGAAGTATTCTAATTCCTAATTCTGTGAAGGAAACTCAACAAAAAAATATTGTACCAGCCTAGGAGCAGTACCAGGCTATTTCTTCATCAAGTGGGGAACAAAAGACAGCTAAATGTCAGAATGGTATAGCCCATATTTCATTACATCTGTACAGGAATGCATTGCAAGTACATTTTACATCTAGCTCATTGTTTGCATAGTAAGACAACAAAATCGTTTTAAAAAATGAAGACAACATATCATGTGCAGACGACAAGTCTATCTTTTTAATATTTAGCATAAAGGCACTATAGTATAAGGATTCAACTTATCCTGTAGCATATATGCACTTGGAGAAGAAAATAATGTATAGTAAATAATGTATTACATACAGTATCATATTACAAATTCAATTAAAAATTCAGACCCATTCAGTCTTCCGTGGCATTATTTTTGCATTTGAGCTAACATTCACTCCTTTGCACTCTTCAGCTGCTGTAGATGCTGAATCAGTTCCTGGGGCAGACCCAGTTCAGACACTATGTCCATGCAACACTGTAGAAGTTGCTCAAGACTTTCCCCTGTAATGGCAAAGGGGTCTGTGGGCAGTGTGAAGCTCAAACGGGGCTTTTGTGGCAAGATGGGACCAATGTCCATATCACTGTCTTTCCTACAGCCGCCTGAGCCCTTGCTGCATCCCCCGCCTGCACAGCAGCCCGACTCAACCTCTCCAACCCCTAGATCCTCCATGTTCTCCGAGACGTCACTGACGCTGGGTACGGGGTTCTCCAAAGCCGTCTTCATTGCCTCCACGAGAGAGTCCTCATGCTTTACAACCCGCTGTAGGAGGTCAGTCACTGAGGCAGGGGTGGGGGTGTCTGGTCTCTGGAGCTGGCACCAGCACTGTATAGCACTGTGTGGAGAGATACAAAGGGCCAACAGAATCAGAGACAATGGGAGAGAGAACTGAGTGGGACAGGCATGGGTCATGCACAACAAAGAGGACAGCAATAATGTAGCCAGCACAAAGAGTCATATGGTCGCATCATGGAAAGAAAACTACCTTATTATTCCTTTCAGCTGACCAATGGCCATGGTGCTTGCAGCTCCTTCTCTGTATCCCATGTTGAAACCAAGCTGGAGTGACGCTTCTTTTCCATGGTCGATGCCATCAACATAGCCGTCCTGACAGAGAACCACAGAACAGCATAACGTTCGTCACATTGTTTCTAGAGAGGGTGCTGTGGGTTACAATGCAGCCAGTTGTATTTACATTAGCTGCCTACAATGCCCACATTGTGTGCTGGGTGACGCTAGAAGCAGGGCGAAACACTTCGAGTTTTTGTTTCAACCTGTTAGTTAATTGCATTCTCCTGGTTTCCCATGTCTGAATTACCCTTATTAGAAGGATAGGACCATGAAAACGAGAAATGTTTCGCCCCTACAGGTCTGACATTGAACAGCCCTGTGCTACAGAGAAGTGAACATTCTAGCTATAACTGGCTGATAAACCAAATAATTTTGAACAAGTCCAATAAACCAACGCAATATGTAAAGTATTAGAGAAAAAAAATACGAAAAATGAACATGTAGCTAGCTATGACAGCTAGCTAGGTGGAAACATGATTGATAAAACATTATCCATGCATTTACCTTCACACGTTTCTTCATATTGTACTTCCATTCTTTGTCCTGCAAATTAATATCATCCGCATCCTCGTCAAATACGTCCTCGCCACTGTACTGTACAGACTTAACCCAAGACATCGTGGACTTTAAAAATTAATTTTTGCCCCTACAAGCTTGAACGTTTTAGTAACATAGTTTGACTGCAAGTCACGTGGGCCAGAAGAGTTAACGACGTCATCACAATGCGCGTTGAGGTTTTTTCTTCTTTGGATGGCAATGTATACCCAAAGAAACGAGTGCATACATTCTGCCATCTACTGCGGTGAAGTAAAATTACACACTCGTCTCCAGATTGGGTTTTATTTAGACTGTAGATGGCGCTAAACCCATACAGGTCGACAGAGCTGCTAAAACATATGAAGGCCTACTGAACCACTTTTTGTCATCTACATTTGTTTACTCTATCCCACATTTTTTTAACAAGTAACAAGGAGTAGGTCTATTTCAAAGGCAAGATAGCCTACACAGAAATGCAAATGGTTTTACTGTAGCCTACATTAAAATTAATTGCACCATAGATAGTATTTTATGCATTTGAATGATTGGTATTATCAATAACCTTTCCATCTACTACCCATCCCAAATAAAATGCGCACTATTCATATCTGGGAAATAAATATCCGATAAACTTGTTCTAGTCACTAGTGAAAATAGAAATACAGAGTATTCTCTTTAAAGCCTCTGTGGACACTGACAGTCTCTTATTCCCTCCTCTAGCACTTCAGCCCATCTCTTTGGGATCTTTGCCTGACTGCGGACAGTCCTAATTCATTAAAGCTCCTTGAAACTGAGAGAGGGCTGTTAATATTTAATCATTGAATTACTGGCACAATGGAGGAACGCCAGAACAAAAATAATGGCAATACCTTACACTTTCCGACTACTTTGTGTGCAAGAAATGTTTCTGTCTATTTACAGAGTTTTGGAGCCCAGATATTTATCCATTAAGAGAGTTTCAAAATGTCCTTTGGGAGCCGGTGTACACGCAGAGTAAACATATTTTGAAAATGGACTACTCTCTCCCATAGCATTTCATTCATGATGCCGGAAATGTTGATACTTTTACTTTGGCAGCTTCAGTACCGAACCCACATCCTTGATCGTTCAAGCAAAATTAGTTTTAGGAATTATGATTGATTGCTTTGTGTAACTGAGTAGTGACTAAATGAACGTTTATTTTCAATAAGTCTTCACATTTTGTTCAAGTAAATGTCACAGGGCTGAGATTGAATATCAAATGTAGCCCGTCTTATTGTGGTATTAGAGGTCTGTACCGTATGATCTATTTACACAATACACACGCAAACAACTTTTGTCCAGCTTGACTGCATCTGTCGTTGATGTCACTGCTCAGACGCTCTTTGCTATCTCCTGTTGAAGTTTCAAAGAGGAAAATATGTTATTTGTGACGACAAACACATTACTTGCTCATCAATATTGCATTTCCCCCTTCTCGCTGTTGAGAGAAGAAAAAAGTCCCTGCTTTATTTTAAGATTTCCCATTCTTCATGCCATGCTTTATGGAAAACACAGGAGAGATAGAATGTGGTGGACAAATGCATTTCACCTAGGTAAGAATGCATTTGCAGGAGCTGGACAACAATGGCCTTGAGAATACTCAGAGGCCACGGTGGGTTTGTCTTTGCTTTGGAAATGGAGTCAGTCCGTGGGCCTCATTCACAGCAGCAGCCACACCTTCAGTCCCTCTACACAGAAAGCAGAACAACCAGCCAGGGCAATCGCCTGACACATTTCCATCCAATTTCCACTGCAGAATGTGTTCATTTTCGGCCTAATGGCATGTCATTCTGCTGGAGCCTTTGGTCAAGAATTAATCCTGGAATCAAAACAGATTTTCCGGAGAGCAATCTTCCATCAAGTATTGATTTTTTTACACTCACGGAGCCTGTACTCCCTAATTTAACCTGACAGCCGGCAGCACAATGGACTGGGAGCACCTTGGCATCTCACAGAGGGAACTCTCCACCTCCTCCTCTCTCTCGTTCTCACTCTCTTTCTCTCTCCCTCCCTCCTTCTTTATCTCCATCTCCCTCTTTCAAAAAGTGAAAGAAAGGTGGGGAAAAAAGAATCAGGGGATGTAAAGCTTCCTTCTCCCCGTTTTTACCTCTAATTATGTTTTCAAGTATAGTGCAACTCTGCAAGGTATGAGGCTGAGAGAGAAAAGGGGAGAGAGTCTTCTGGGGCCATCAGGTATCATTATGGGCCTGTTGACATCTCTCTGTTTTTGAGTGATTCTCATCTGTGATTTCCCCCCAGCCATTTTCCTGAGATGTGCGTGGAGGGTCTCGTCATGGCCCCATAAAGAAGGCCAAAGTGTCCTCACTGGGCCCCCACTAATAAGACAGCAAAGATGCAGCCAACCATACCACTCACTCCTCTATCCATATCTCCTCTCTCACTCACTGCCTTTTGCTTTGTGCTCTCTGTCTCTTTGTCTCAAAGTACACTATAGGTGGTTCAGGGAGAGAGTGAGAGGCGGATGAAGAGGTGGATGTTGTCCATACAAACATCTCATCAGAGGAACAGTTATCTTCCAGACTACCAAACATCCAAAAGAAGGGATCTCTGACCCTTCAAGACTCCTGTGATCCATGTACAAAAATATACAGCACTCTCTCAGATGGCACCACTCCACTTAGAATAAAACCCAGTCGTCTTGTTTTGACCTTTTTTGGATTATATAAATCTGAAGGAAATGGACAGCACAACGATTTTCCACAATGATCAGGATAGCTATGCTGTCTGTATAATGAAATATAGCAGTGACTATGGCAAGAGATCCGGTTTGGGTCCATTCATTTCAACTCATAAATTGAAAGTCAATCCATGGGCAATCCTCCTATTTATAAAGCCAATTCCTTATTGCGTTAACTTGAGGTGGAATTGACCCTGGAAGAGATAATCAGACCTATAGATTTTCACCCTGACAACAATAATTAGGTAAAGCAGATGGTGTTTGCCATTTGATTTTTTACATAATGTTCTGAACATTACAGCAATGTAAATATCTCTGTTGAATTCATTCAAAATGATTGAATTTATCATTTCCACAACACACAAGAATGATAGAGAAAAAACTGAAGTCAAATCAACTCCCTTGGAGAAGTGGGACACATGAAACACTGGGCGTAACCCTGAGTCCTGATGGAAAACAGAAGGCATCACAAAGTGAGAAGATGCATTCACACAGTCAGTGTAGACAAGACCGTGTGGAAAGTTTAATGGGCTGTGGGCAATGCAATCTGCTGCTCCAGTCAGGGTGCCAGCCATCTCCATAAAAACCTTGGCTATTAACTCTTCAACCTTCAAATGCCTCAAATTGTGTCATGGCTAATAATGGTGGGAAAACCTCCAGAACAACACCAAAAGCAACAAGGGATCATATGCATGGACAACTTGGATTGCATGAGGATTGGTAATTGTACCCCCAGAGGCATCCTGGTGTGCAGAGCAGAGCAGCATAGTGGGAGACTCCTCAGCGGCTTGGGGGCTGAGCAGTGAGAGGAGCAACATCTCAACCTTGAGGAGGAAGTGAAAACAAGGAAGCAGAGGGCTGCCGGTAGTGAGGGATACACCGACAGTTCGTTTACTGAGAACATCAGCCCAGTGCACATTGTCGGAAAGATAAGGAAAGTGAATGCCTCATGCCTGATGGAAAACAAAGGGGGCAATTTAAAACCATCTGCATCCAACACATGCACCCTCCTCCTCCACCTTTATCTTTCTGTGTCCTGACTGATATTGAAACATAATCCATTTGGACTGCCGACATGTCATAATATTTTCTTCTCACCCTCTTTCCCTTCCAGGACAATTTCAGTTGGCGTCTAGTTGAACAATGTGCTATAAGTCAGTCGGTTGACTTTTGCAGAGAGATGATTTTTTTTCTATTCAGACTGTCATAGATCAACCCAGAGAGATTCTCTTGTTTGAAAGACTATATATACGTTCTGTAGCCAAAATCCAAATAGAATTGTCTCATTTGCCAACAGCACATAAAGAAGTGACAAATGTCCCCCCCTAATTTAATTGAGAAAGGGCACTTGTTCTTGTCTATAACTGTTCTGTACTTTGTCATGCATTTGTACGCTTCATATGGAACACAGCAAGAGTATCTGCTGCATGTTCAGAAGCTAATGGTGATCTTAATCAACTAAACTAAAGTAAACTGCAAAGAACACTGACATGTTTATGATTATTATTAGGGGTCATGGATATTGTCACACCCTGACCTTAGTATTCTTTGTTTTCATTGTTATTTTGGTTAGGTCAGGGTGTGACATGGGTGATGTATGTGTTTTTCGTCTTGTCTAGGGGTTTTGTATGTTTATGGAGCTGTATCTTTTCTAGGTAAATTGTATGTCTATGGTTGCCTAGATTGGTTCTCAATTAGAGGCAGCTGTCTATCGTTGTCTCTGATTGGGAACCATATTTAGGCAGCCATATTCTGTGGGTACTTTGTGGGTGATTATTTATGTCTATTGCTTGTTAGCACAGTTCTTATAGCGGCACGGTCGTTTTTGTGTTCAGTGCTTTCTTTAATTAAAATATCATCATGAACACATACCACGCTGTGCTTTGGTCTACTCCATAAGACGATCGTGACAGATATTGTTTAAAATCCAGGGTCAAACAGCTTCAGTATTGACATTATTGATTAAAGATACTTTACTAGCAACCTTATCCCACCCATATACATACAATTAATAGAACAGAATATTCTATACTGAACAAAAATATAAATGCAACATTTAAAGTGTTAGCCCATGTTTCATGAGCTGAAATAAAAGATCCCAGAAATGTTCCATAAGCACAAAAATATTATTTCTCTCTTGTGCACAAATTTCTTTACATCCCTGTTAGTGAGCATTTCTCCTTTGCCAAGATAATTCATCCACCTGACAGGTGTTGCATGTCAAGAAGCTGATTAAACAGCATGACCATTACAAAGGTGGTGGGGACAGTAAAAGGCCCCTCTCTAAAATGTGCAGTTT
Source organism: Oncorhynchus masou masou (assembly GCF_036934945.1). Taxonomy (NCBI): domain Eukaryota; kingdom Metazoa; phylum Chordata; class Actinopteri; order Salmoniformes; family Salmonidae; genus Oncorhynchus; species Oncorhynchus masou. Next base: position 27,229,026 of record NC_088239.1, read on the forward strand.
TGTGACACACCACGATGGCACAGATGCCTCAAGTTTTGAGGGAGCGTGCAATTGGCATGCTGACTGCAGGAATGTCCAACAGAGCTGTTGCCAGAGAATTGAACGTTCATTTCTCTACAATAAGCCGAGGCTTTAGAGAAATTGGCAGTACGTCCAACCAGCCTCACACCCGCAGACCATGTGTAACCTGGCCAGTTCAGGATCTCCACATCCGGCTTCACCTGTGGGATCGTCTGAGGAGATGGGTGCTGCTAAAGAGTATTTATGTCTGTAATAAAGCACTTTTGTCTGGAAAAACTCATTGGCTGGGCCTGGCTCCCCATTGGCTGGGCCTGGCTCTCCAATGGGTGGGCCTGGCTCCCCAATGGGTGGGCCTGACTCCCCATTGGCTGAGCCTGGCTCCTCGATGGGTGGGCCTGGCTCCCATATGCCTGATGAATTTATTTCAATTAACTGATTTCCTTCTATGAACTGTAACTCAGGCAAATCTTTGAAGTTGTTGCGTGTTTACATCTATATTTCTAAACAATGGCCCATGATATGTGGACCAAAATATCAGCATATCAACTGTACCATTTTGAACATTTGGGATTCTGTATCAGTATGGCAATGTCCAGAGGCAAATGGGTGAACTGAAAAATGTGGACTTTAAGAATGTTTGTCTATTCTATTCCATTTCTATGATTCCACCTCACGTATCGGGTTACACCTCTCCTTACAAGGGTAGTGTGTTTTTTATATGTTGAGAGTGAGATCTGCTGATTTTGTGCCCTGGTCACTCACTTATTGACACTAACTTTTGGAGTTGAAGTTTACTTTTCCATCAACAAACTATAAACATTTTAAGATATTGAAAAAAAGATGAGTCGGAATAGCTGTCTCTGCACAATGATATTGTACTTAGAAAAATAAAGAAACTGGAATAAATACAAAACAAAAGAATATCAAATAGCCCAAGTTATACCTCAAAAATACATCTAGTATTTCGAAACGAAGAGGGGAAAAAACTGAAAGGATGACAAAAAACATCTTCAACATCAGTTTTCAGCCTAATGTTAATAATTTATGTTGTCTGTGCTTTTTTATTATTATTATTATTTATTTACTCCTTTCTATTCACCAGACAGTCAGTTTTCAAAGGCTTCATGGACAAGAAAGCTATTTCAAACTTTGGAGTTTAGTTTCAAAAGGCTTTCACCCAAGAATGTGTTTTCCCCTCATACACTTGTCTCTGTATTGTTTTCTGCTAAGGCAAAGAAATGAAACATTGATGTGAAATAACCCTGACATGTATTCCTTTCTATTGACCCTATGGAAATCTAAATGAATTGCTACTGACCCCAGAGGTTTGCAGCCTGTCCGTTTGCTTTTAGGTGCAAACTCTCTGTATTGAAAGGTGGTTCATTGGTGGAAAAGCCTTTGTGGACACATCTCTCTCAATCATGGCACAGTGGAAGTGCAAGAAAAAAACAACCTCTAAACTGATAGCCAAGGGGGTGGGCTGGGGGGATACGGAGCAGAACACAGAAGTCTGACTTAACTTTATGCTCCAACTATACATGTACACTGTGTCTGGGTTTTAATGGAATTGAGATGCACTTGCGCTGACAGCAAAGTATGCATTGGTAAAATAGGATAGGAAAATATGTCAAAATCTTGTGAGACTGGAGAACAGTGAATTCAAAAAAGCAGATTTTCTGCAATCTGTCCCTTATTACTCCAACTGCAGTGTTTACAATGTCTGTCGGTACACTCTTAGAACCCCGAGGAGCCCTTTTTTTTCTCTAAGAGTCTATATTGTTAGGAATGTGGTGCATTAGTCCTTTCTTCATCATCATATGCAGCACTTGCCAGAGAAGTTCTCTAAAATGTCCCTAAACATATATTTCAGATTCGGATGATTTATTCTACATTTCATAAGAAACAAGACAGTCCATTCATGTCAAACAATTGTTTATTATTAATTATGGTACAAATAAATGTGACAGACTTGAAGAATTGTAGAAATACACAAAGTGCTGCATAACTGACCAAACAGATATTGCTCTATAGATTAAGTTCAGTCTATAAAATTTAAAGCAACCTTTGCAGATTCATCAGCTTTGGTTTCAAGGTCGTTCTTGAGTTCTAACAACATTTCAAAACCAGTTGGTGTGTGAGTCTGTGTGGATATCGTTTGAAAACATTTATTTAAATTATTATTATTGTTTATTTTTTTTAAAATAATTGGGTGCAATTATAGAGCCTTCTTTGCCCCTTATGAAATAGGGCACACCTTGAAGACTGTAACTGAGCAGTGCATGTAACAAAGTCACAGAGAGAGAAAAAAAACAAAAAAAACAAGTGACAACAAAGTTTAGAAAGTCCTGTACATGTTACCCTGGAAACCACTTGACTAAAATAAAACACATGGCATACAGAATCTCAGTTCAGACACAACCCCCCCCCCCCCATGAGAAGTGAACACTACTTACAAACATTTCACAGGAGCCATTCTTCTGTATTTCCTTCTGTCATGGCGTTTGCTTGGCATTGCTCAGTGTACGAGGACAGTGCTGAGGTAAAATGTCAATGAACTACAACTTATCTAATCGTCGACTCTCTTCGTATTTCAAGATTGTCAGCGACATGAACCCATTTCTCTGTACAATGTGCATATAACTATAGAGCTTTGGTCCAGCATCGAAAGTTTGAGCGAAGGTATAAATCCGTTCTTTGTCTTTGTTTTTTGGTTACAGCTTCATTGTTGAGCCTCAGTACTACATGCCCATACTGTACATCACCCGCAGCATCATCACTTCTCTTACATGTTGGGATGAGGTGGGGTGAGACAGGGAGGGAACACACAAAAAAATCTTTGGATTGATTTAAATCACATATGACTTAAATTATATTATGATTGACCACTATTTAGTAATACTGCCTTTAAATATCTAAAAAGGTGTAGTATGACACTGTTTAACACTACTTCCTGTAAAGGTATATAATAACTAATAAATGTAAGAAACTCGTCAGGGAGCTTGTATGTATAGTACCTCTTAAACCTCAGCCTACTGGAGCATACAGTCCAGACTACAATATCAATGAATGTCTATTTCCTTATGCGTTTGTAAGTGTTATCAAGTGCACTTTGCGTTGCTAGGCAACACCAGTGCACAGGGGGACTAACAGACATTGAACAAAACACACCAATACGAAAACACCGCAGAAAATCTAAGTTCACTGAGCCTGTCATGTAACACTCGTCATTCTCCCCTCACCTTATTTAAGTGTTTTATACGAGTCAAATAAGAACATTTCACATCAATGTGAAATCTTAAGAGTTCTGAGAAGTGGCTTTACACATATGTACTAGTTTGTAATATTCAGTGGAGAGGTTCAACACATTGGCAGTATAGGTTATTGACACATCAACGGTGTAACAATATTGATTCCTTGAATCCTCCATGTGGGTCCTGGTAATATTGAAGTACACCTATGGAGGGGGACTCTGTTTAGATCTGTATATTAACAGCTACACAGCAACAACACCCTATGATTTGTTAGTTGAAATTAATATGGATTATGTCTTGCGGACGGGCTATTGGGTTGTCTTGCAACTTTTTCCAATACACTTTTTTAATTAGGCTATACTGTCTGTCAAGGCTTCGCTGTAGAATCACTCAAAGCAAAAGACAATGAAAACAAACACAAAACAACAGCATGACATTTTGCAAACAGTGTTTGACCCCTGAAGACAACGATTCAGAGATGAGAAAACCTTCCGATTGATTTGATTAGAATGAGTTGCTGAATGCTTAAAGAAAGTAATCCATATTTTGCTCTAAGGGCAGAAAAATGTGAGATAATTGCTAAATCCTCTACATGTGTAATTTGTTCTCTGTGACAGTGTACTCTGAAGAATGTACTTAATGATTTGAAGCTCGGGCTACCTTTTGTGGTTTTTGTCGTCTTGTTTTCAGATTCCTGTAACCCAAACCTTGTTATCGGAAACATGCGGGAGCAATTCTGTTATGCTATGCTACAGCAAATAGAACAAACTAGACACACACTTCAGAAAGGGATGGGCAGAAAAGTCCTCACAGTCCAACACATTTTCTATATTGCAATATAAAGAGGGTTGTCAATTAACAAAGAGTTCTCTTTTGAAAGTAAACATTTTATTTGGCATTCCGTTGGCCTTTGTGTAAAGTAGTTGAACTCAGTGTATGAAAGAAACCCCATAGAAAAAAGAACAAAAGGGAATGTATGAGCACATCAAAATAACTAAAACTTTTAATCGGCCAAGGTTAAAATAAATCTCCCCAAGTCCTTGAGCTGAAGCAATGTGTTCTTTGGCTATCAGGCTTTGGCAACAGAATGACTTACAACAGCACTTGACACAGTATAACATTGAGGGAAGTTCTCCCTCACACAACACTAGGCCTGAAATAACAGAATTGACGGCATGTTTCTGTATGTATAAAAAAAAAGAGTCACAGTTGTCACAAAAGGAAAATAAGGTTGAAAAGACGTCGTCTTCCATCGTGGATGACATATATATTTTGGTGAACAGAGACAGAACCTTTATGGTTAGGTACTGAGTATACCCACACTGTTTGGACAGCCTTAAGTTTTATTGTCCTTCATCGACAAAACATAAGACAATCTCATAAAATCATTGATAAATACCTGTAAAAGTTGTTACCTGTAAAAACACCGTGACTTAAAATAGCTGCAGATGAGAAGGAATCTGAGACAAACAACAATGTCATTGTTTCACAGCAAAAATGCATTTACACGACAAATCTTTCAAAGAGAACTTTGACATTGTGATTTCAATCTGAAGACGGTATTTAGTAGATATTTACATATCAGCCCAGGAAATCAAATTAAGTGAAACAAAGATAAGATGTACACCCAACCTCACACATATATCGTAGATTTTTTTGCCAGTACAAATGTAAAAATTTAGAACACATTTACACTTAAAAAATTATTCTTAGTATTCTGATGCAACAGACTTTGGTAAGTAGTTAGTGTTTTTGTCTTTGATTTTGGTATGATCTCTTTACTAAAATCTCCCTAATGGGAACCCAAATTTGGACAATGTTCTGGTCTATGAGGCCAGAATTCGATTGCTTTGAAACAGCACACTGTAGGTTTGTAATGTTTTCTCTCAAATGTGAACATATTTTTTCCATTATATTTGGTTTTTGCCAAAATATTTAAATAACTGTGGTAATCACACTGACAACACTTATTTTTGTTTGCAAATGTTCATAACTGTCCTTTCAGTTGCCTTTATAAAGGGAGAGGAATGTTCTTTCAGTCTTCATCCTACTTTGGGTCATGAGCCACCGTGTTGTTTGAACTTTCCTCTTTACCTCTAGTTTCGGGCGTTCATTTAGGGAGCTCTTCCAGAGAATCAGAGAGAGGGTCCATGGGCGCGGTCGGGCCAAGGTCCAGGTCCAGGTCACCGGGCTGTTTCAACCGCTTTATTGTGTTTTTCAACGCTTGCCTCTTGTTGCAGAACCAGACGCGGACCACCTCGCGGTCATAGTTCAGTTTCTCGGCTATCTCGGTCATTTCCTGTCCAGAGGGGTGCGTGTTCTTCTCAAAGTGGCTGTTGAGGATCTCCAGCGCTTGTGGGGTGAAAGAGGTCCTCCGCTTGCGTTTTTTGGAGGGCTCACTGCCGATAAACTCGGTCAGGTTCTGCATGCCGGACCGGTGGCGGGCCTCGGCCTCGGCCATCCAGCGTTCCAGAACCGGCTTAATCTTCTGGGCGCTTTTTGGGGTGATGTCCAACTTCTCAAACCTGGCAGGATATAAAAGGCCAGGGTTCAGTTTGCCTGTCAGACTGCTACCTATAGGGTTCTCTTGGGCTTCCTGTGGTAGGAAAAAGTGGCTTCTCAGGATGGTGTGTCTGGGGAGAATTGAGAGAGAAGAATCTTACTTAGGTGCCCTGCTGGGCCAAGGGATAACCTGCCTGCCTCAGTGAACTGGGCCTCCTCTCCCAAGCAGCTGCCACTGGGACAGAGACACCCACCAGCCTTGGTTACATCCATGACAGTTTGTAGCCAAAGTTAAAGCAGCTGAAAGTGAACGTTACATGTGGTGCCATTTTGTTTTCGCTTTGTTCGCTTTACTTTTGTCTGGTTGGCTGTGGCTGTAGTTCTCTGTCCCAGATAGGCAGCGTTGGGGTGAGGAGACCCTGCCAATGGCTAGAAAAATACTTCAGGTGGACCAATAAAACTGCCCGAGCACCAGACTATAATGATCAAACACTGAGCTCTAGCTATGGAGACTACACTAGTATGCATTGATACACAATACCATCTACCCATCATATCATCAATCAGAAAAAGGTCAAAAGGGGTTAACCAAACAATGCCATTTTTCCCAATACCTTCCCTTCAAGTGATAAAAGTCAAGGTTTTTCATTCATATGGTCAAACAGGCAGCAGTGCAAGCACTTAAGCACAGAACTATCATTTACAAAAGCCGTTTGAATTATTCATCAAAATGCACACTTTAATACATTTTTCTAACTTTTCTCCCTCAGGCACTCATTGTATATTTAAAATGAATACATTTCCACTTTTCAGTCTTGAATATACTTGCAAGTTTATGAATGCATGAAGCACAAGTAAATATTCAAATGTAGTGTATTGTGTACTTTAGTGCCCTTGAAATAAACCCTCAATAGCTCAAAACAATAGTTCCAAAGTTTTGAAAGAGTTCCTAAGTCATGAACAGTAGCTAAATGAAGGCTTGCTGAATCAGTATGATCTCACCAAATAGTGGATATATACTACTGTACTACTAGATCATTGTACGGGGAATCTGTACTGTAACTCAGTGTATTTTGACCCTGTTAGCTGCAGTGTTCTGTGAGACAAGCACAGAGACGGCGTTTGGCTTGGGCGTGCTGAGGGATGATGGAACTGGGCTAAAGTTGCTGGGTTTCTCACATGCCGTGTAATAATGGAATCAGTGTCAGAGTGCGGTTTAAGCTGCCTGCCCTCTAATGAGAGTCCAGACATCTGTCTAGGTGTTCAGGGGCGAGCGGCTGAGAGGAAAAGTCATACGCCTTTAAAACAACAGCGGAACACGCCTAGGCCTCTTCTATGACCTCGACCTATCACGGATGCCTTTGATATAATCTTCCTGGAAGGCAGGTGAGGAGATGCCTCAGAGCTGGGAGAAAGGACCCCTCTCACAGGACCAAAATGAAAGACATTTCTTCGTGGAGAGTCGACTTGTCATACAGAACGATAGCGAATAATTGCCCTGTCTGTTTTTCCGCTTTCCAACTCTGTTTTTACATTTCTGCTTGTCGACGGGCAGTATTATTTATAAGCCACTCTTAAACAGTGGAAAGAGGACGGTTCCATCCTGCAAGGAATACATTAGCCAGTAAATATATGGAGTGGGCAGAAACAGGACATTTCATGGATCAACAGGGACCAAATGCACTCAAATGAGTGGAGAGCTGCTCGGCTGGCTCCTCAGTGAGGAGCCACTCCTACTAGTTGAGAACCACCAGTGGGAAATGAATACATACTGTATATCTACCTCTTTTACTCCCCTTCCGCTCTCTCTCAACAGTCTTAAAAGTACCTTTTTCAGGCCATGCATAAACATCTGCTAAGTGCTAATGCTTACAGTGCTGTTTGCGTTTAACCCTTTAACAATATCGTGAGGCCATGTGTAAGAATGGGTATTTGACTAAGTGGAAGGTCCGTTACTTACAGAATACAGGGGACAGATCCGATGTATTAAATCAGTATCCGAGCTTTCAGATATGAATCCAACATGCCAGGTACAGGTGGAGAAAGAAGTGGATGCGATGCAATATAAACAGGGTGGATGTGAAGGCACATTTCTGCTTAATTTGATGAGTAAGTTTGAGTGTAAATGAATGTTGTGTAAATGCATGCAGCTTAAACATGGAAACATAATTCCCCTTCAGGAATTACACAAGAAACAAGTAGTTTAGACAACATTGTGCACCGATGCATTCTGAGAGGTGGTCACATTAACAGCACTGTGAATCTTTGGACGCGTAGTTGCATTGAGGAGGAGGTGGATTTAAACTTAATGCCGATTTTTTTTTTCTGCAAGAAAAGGTGTCCTCCATTTGGGAAAGCATGCCATCAATCATAATTTGCAACGTTATCTAAAAAAGCATTTTGGCAATATCATTATTTTAGTTTAACCCTAGATGACAGATTGCATTTGCTGCTTGTACAAAGCACTCTATGATAAGACAATATTCCAACCCATTGGTCTGATGATGTCCTTATGGGATGTCTGTGGCCCTGTGATAAGCTAATAAAGCCTTTTTAACAAAGTGAGCAATGGAATCCGACAAGATGGAACTCTGTGTCACTGTCTGTTCCAGTGACATATGACAACAGCAAGCCCTTAAGCTAGCATGCGGTCCCCTCGTCTCCTCCAACTTCCATGTCTCTGTTGATGTTAACTAAACTAAAGCATGTGAAGACTATCTACTTAAAGCGTCATACCAACAACAACAAAAAACGACGGTCTTACCGACATACACAAACTCACAAGGACACAATACCTGTTCCTTTTTTTTCTTCTTTTCTTTGAAGGCTTTTAATGTACATTCTAAATGTCTGAATTATGCACGCGTGTAAATATTTCATGGGTGATTTTTTTTAAAGACTTGAAACATTAGTTTGAAAGGGCTGTTGCTCATAAGAACCCTACTCCCCCAGTTTCAGATTATTCCTGGCTGTTTGATGTTGATGTGATGAACATTTTAAGAGCGCATGGTAGCAGTGGGTCACATACTGTAGGCAGGACAGGTCATCAGCAGAGCACATGCAGTTCAGAAGCGCATTACAAATGAATACAGGAATAAGAAGGGGCACAGTGATGATAACTGTTGACAGTGATGCATGCTACTGCAGTAAAGCACAATACTATGGGTGGGTAGAGTACAAAGAAAAGGCAAAATGACATTAGCCACAGGCCAAATGTCAGAACTTAATTAGATGTGATTACGATATTTCAACTATTGATTTCGTACACTTGGTGAGAAAAATAAAATAGAACAGAGACAATTGTACTTTTAGATCGTGTGAAACTTAAGAATGAAGGGAGTTTGAATGCTGGGACGTAATATAATGGCGAGAGATGTGCACGTCTAAGGGGTTTAGTTAATTGGTGCTGAAGTTAAAGGAGGAAAGGCTTAAAAAGAACGAGACATTACCTGGTAACACTAAATGTCCGATTATCTAATGAATAGATAATGCGGCGTTTAAACGCACGTCCTTACGGGACTGTGGAACATGACAATCTTATTAACAGACTGGTTCTTGTCAGGTTCTCTTAAGCCCAATGTAGAGTGAACAGCAATAGGCCTTAGTAATTATTAAATGCTTTAAGTGCTTCGTGTAATACTCTAGGTAATGTATTTTGCATAAGTAAGTCATGTCAGAGGAGAGGGGGGGGGGGGAAGAAGAGAGGAGGACAAAGAATTCACATGAGACCTTCATTTGACTGGATGGTCTTCAATTATGTATCCATTTTAATATCTTAATGATGTCTGCTTAAATATGAGATGAAATGTGGATGTGAGTCGTCATGGACACCAGAAAACAATGTGCAGTCTCAAAGACAGTACTCCTGAGCACCTTTGTCTACTGTGGCGACTACTACACCGACAGGAGAGCGCAGCAAGAGGATCCGTTGATCTCCAGGGGAGTGACCGGACATCATTCAGATATAAAACGGTTTCAGATGTTCTACACGAGGTTCTACATATTTATTTGAATAAAACTGGTAAGATATTGCATTCATTTGCACTTTTAGTACCACAATGAGTGAGTCAACTTAACTTCTGCACTGCAGTCAAGAAAAAAACGTTTATCACTTGATGGGAAGGATTGGAATATTCCAGGAGACACCGAAATCAACAGATCTATGCCAGAAAATACCATGCTTTGCTGTGAATCTTTCGGCACCCCAAGTTCTCCTTACCTGCAGATGGCAGACTGACTATAGGCCGGGCCCTCGGCCGCGCTGAGTGCCTGACCCACCTGCGTCTGGGTCAGCCCCAGGGACAAGCGGCGGATTTTGAACGCTTTGGCGAACTCCCGAATCTCCTCCAGGTTGACCCCATCCACTTCGCTGGCGGCCGTCTGGGGGTCTACAATACAACAGAGATAGAGGGGGGTCAAAAAACGAGAAGGACCAAAGCAATCTTCGTATAGTTAAAAGGCCTTTAAAAAAAACGATTTGTCAGGGAGTAGAGATGGAGGCAGAGGGAGGGGCGCTAGCACCATTAAACACACCGAATACAAAGAATATAGCTAATTCACACACATTCCACTATAACGTGACATCTCTGGTCTCTGTTGACGAACAACAGGAGTAGCTTTAGAAATATATTATGAATTGAGTTAGCAGTGATTGCCATTCTGGTGCTTCTCTGCCCTCTCGTTGATAATAGCGGTCTCTGTACAATATGTACTGTAATGGTATCGAGAGTGAAAGGAGGGCTTTGCGTTTAACGCGACATTGAAAATGCTCCTCATTTAATCTTCAACATGAAAGCTCGTAGACACATAATGGACACAGCAGCACAGAGACATGTCCATTCAGTCGGTTAGTCCACTGTGGTGCCATTGCCATACTCAGCATTCCTCCTGTTTCATTATGAACAATAAGCAGACTGAAAGCCAACCGTTTTATAGCCCAAACTCTGCGCTTTTATCATGGAAAAAGAAGCCTGTGGAATGTTTATTAAGAGGATCATTCCAATCATCTGTCCCTCCTTTGGGGAAGTCAGTTGACACCTCCGCAGAAAGACTGTGCTGCTGTGTGTGCTGCACCACTCAGTTGTTCAAAGATGGCATTCAACTCTACTCTAAAGAAGACATTTTATTGTTTAATTGTTGTTTGTAAATTGCTGCTTTGCGGACCCACATCTAAGTGACTTTGGGGACCTATTTTCCCTGAAGCATTATGAAGAATTTCATAGCTAATAAAAAGTGATTTCACATTGTACATCAATGTCAGGTGCCCTGGCATCTTGCTTACTAAAGCAAAGTTTGTGCCAGTGAATTATTCATCTTGGTCATTATCAATGAATTATTAAAGGAATTTTCCAAGCGTATTGAAGAAAAAAAATCTATCGGGGCTGCCATCTTGACGCGAGGCCTCATAAGAGACGCAGTGATTCTGAGCTTCTCCGGCGGCAGAGCTCTAGACGTGCGAACGTTTGGAGACATGGGACCAAGTCATCCCAAATGGCACCCTATTCCCAATGTAGTGCACTACTTTGACCAGGACCTATAGTTCTTTTTTTATTTTTTGACTGAATTGAGGGTTTGCCTCGTCAAATGTAGGGCACTATATACGGAATAAGCTGCCATTTGGGATGCAGCCCCTGAATATCTTAAAAGGATGGGAGGATGGGCACCTAGCTGCATCCTCAGTCCTCATCACTTCCACCTTGATGAGCATCTGATTATCCCCAATGGAGAGCCATTGAAGTGTGTTTCTCTATGAAATGATTCGTCCTCTCTGTAAGTGGTGCCCACACTGTCTGTCCACTGTGATCCATCACTGGTCTCCTTCCTATATGACTGTCTTCAAGGCTTTACAAATAATACATATTCCATATGATGGCTTTGGATTTCATTTACATTGGGTTTGAAATTCCTATGTACCCTGTGTAGGCATTTGTGATCTAAAAAGACATTGAATGTTTGAAAAAAAACATCCGCTGGTTTAGAATAAAAACGGTTAGACGGTTAGAGTAAGGGTAAGGGTTCGGGTTAGGGTTAAGTTTAGGGTTAGGGTTAGGATAAGGCTTACGGTTACGGTTAGAGTAAGGGTAAGGGTTCGGGTTAGGGTTAAGTTTAGGGTTAGGATAAGGCTTACGGTTACGGTTACGGTTACGGTTAGAGTAAGGGTAAGGGTTCGGGTTAGGGTTAAGTTTAGGGTTAGGATAAGGCTTACGGTTACGGTTACGGTTAGAGTAAGGGTAAGGGTTCGGGTTAGGGTTAAGTTTAGGGTTAGGATAAGGCTTACGGTTACGGTTACGGTTAGAGTAAGGGTAAGGGTTCGGGTTAGGGTTAAGTTTAGGGTTAGGATAAGGGTTACGGTTACGGTTAAAGTAAGGGTAAGGGTTCGGGTTAGGGTTAAGTTTAGGGTTAGGGTTAGGATAAGGGTTACGGTTACGGTTAGAGTAAGGGTAAGGGTTCGGGTTAGGGTTAAGTTTAGGGTTAGGATAAAGGTTATGGTTACAGTTAGAGTAAGGGTAAGGGTTCGGGTTAGGGTTAAGTTTAGGGTTAGGATAAGGGTTACGGTTACGGTTAGAGTAAGGGTAAGGGTTCAGGTTAGGGTTAAGTTTAGGGTTAGGATAAGGGTTACGGTTAGGGTTAGTAGATAGTTAGGCTAAACGTTAATGATGGTTTGTGGATAGTCTGTAGAGCATCTACAGATGGACTATCCAAATAAAGTGTTACCCCTGGACCTTGCAAAGACAATGAGCTGGACCAGGGCAGTATATTGGCAAGAGGAATGTAGAATAAAAAAAGCGGTATTACGTATGAGTTCGACACAGAAATAATGCTCCATGTCCACGTACGGGATATTCACCTAAAGGGGCTATGCATTCCTGAACGACGTGGAAGGTGTGCTCCACGATGCATTGACGGAGAACCCCGACTTGATGTTCCCTCTCATACCATGGCGACAATTTGACAGTAGAAATGTGTTCAACATCCACTGAAGTAGCTAGAACGTTTACTAGGTAGCTACAGCTGTTGCCTAAGGTAACCAAACAAACAGACTTGCTAGTTTAGCTAACCAAGCCATCAGTCCGAGCTTGCTATTATGAAAATTGAATTCAACGATGACAATAATGTTTTCAGTTCGACTGTTGCTTTCAATAGCAGCTGAAACATAGAACATGTAAGAATGAACTATAGCCATTGAATTTTACCGTGCTGATATACAGTGCCTTGCGAACGTATTCGGCCCCCTTGAACTATGCGACCTTTTGCCACATTTCAGGCTTCAAACAAAGATATAAAACTGTATTTTTTTGTGAAGAATCAACAACAAGTGGGACACAATCATGAAGTGGAACGACATTTATTGGATATTTCAAACTTTTTTAACAAATCAAAAACTGAAAAATTGGGCGTGCAAAATTATTCAGCCCCTTTACTTTCAGTGCAGCAAACTCTCTCCAGAAGTTCAGTGAGGATCTCTGAATGATCCAATGTTGACCTAAATGACTAATGATGATAAATACAATCCACCTGTGTGTAATCAAGTCTCCGTATAAATGCACCTGCACTGTGATAGTCTCAGAGGTCCGTTAAAAGTGCAGAGAGCATCATGAAGAACAAGGAACACACCAGGCTGGCCCGAGATACTGCTGTGAAGAAGTTTAAAGCCGGATTTGGATACAAAAAGATTTCCCAAGCTTTAAACATCCCAAGGAGCACTGTGCAAGCGATAATATTGAAATGGAAGGAGTATCAGACCACTGCAAATCTACCAAGACCTGGCCGTCCCTCTAAACTTTCAGCTCATACAAGGAGAAGACTGATCAGAGATGCAGCCAAGAGGCCCATGATCACTCTGGATGAACTGCAGATATCTAAAGCTGAGGTGGGAGACTCTTTCCATAGGACAACAATCAGTCGTATATTGCACAAATCTGGCCTTTATGGAAGAGTGGCAAGAAGAAAGCCATTTCTTAAAGATATCCATAAAAAGTGTCGTTTAAAGTTTGCCACAAGCCACCTGGGAGACACACTAAACATGTGGAAGAAGGTGCTCTGGTCGGATGAAACCAAAATTGAACTTTTTGGCAACAATGCAAAACGTTATGTTTGGCGTAAAAGCAACACAGCTCATCACTCTGAACACACCATCCCCACTGTTAAACATGGTTGTGGCAGCATCATGGCTTGGGCCTGTTTTTCTTCAGCAGGGACAGGGAAGATGGTTAAAATTGATGGGAAGATGGATGGAGCCAAATACAGGACCATTCTGGAAGAAAACCTGATGGAGTCTGCAAAAGACCTGAGACTGGGACGGACAAATAACTGTCAAACATGGTGGTGGCAGCATCATGGCTTGGGCCTGCTTTTCTTCAGCAGGGACAGGGAAGATGGTTAAAATTGATGGGAAGATGGATGGAGCCAAATACAGGACCATTCTGGAAGAAAACCTGATGGAGTCTGCAAAAGACCTGAGACTGGGACGGAGATTTGTCTTCCAACAAGACAATGATCCAAAACATAAAGCAAAATCTACAATGGAATGGTTCAAAAATAAACATATCCAGGTGTTAGAATGGCCAAGTCAAAGTCCAGACCTGAATCCAATCGAGAATCTGTGGAAAGAACTGAAAACTGCTGTTCACAAATGCTCTCCATCCAACCTCACTGAGCTCGAGCTGTTTTGCAAGGAGGAATGGGAAAAAAATTCAGTCTCTCGATGTGCAAAACTGATAGAGACATACCCCAAGCGACTTACAGCTGTAATCGCAGCAAAAGGTGGCGCTACAAAGTATTAACTTAAGGGGGCTGAATAATTTTGCACGCCCAATTTCTCAGTTTTTGATTTGTTAAAAAAGTTTGAAATATCCAATAAATGTCGTTCCACTTCATGATTGTGTCCCACTTGTTGTTGATTCTTCACAAAAAAATACAGTTTTATATCTTTATGTTTGAAGCCTGAAATGTGGCAAAATGTCGCAAAGTTCAAGGGGGCCGAATTCTTTCGCAAGGCACTGTACCATGCGTTACAGGGAAATAATGCACGCTCTAGAATGGCCTTCAAGCCAATCAGAAACAAGTATTATCAACAACGCCATGGTGTAATTAAGCAATACAGCCAGAGGAGGTGTGGTATATGGCCGATATACCATGGACTAAGGGCTGTTCTTAGGCACAGCCCTTACCCGAGGAGCCTTATTGCTATTTTAAATTGGTTACCAATGTAATTAGAGCAGTAAAACAAAATGTTTTGTTATACCCGTGGTATACGGTCTGATATACCATGGCTTTCAGTCAATCAGAATTCAGGGCTCAAACCACCCCAGTACATAAAACAAGTTGATCAATGGCAACTTCTTTATATTGAATGCAGAACTCAGTCGCAGATGCCTTCAAAATGAGGGAATTTAGGTGAGTAGCCTGTGACAATTTAAATATATTTATATTTATCTGACGAAAACAGAGTTTTTAAGGCAACGGTTTGCATGCTGACAGCCTTAGGCTCTATGATTTATTAAGGGTCCACAGAGGGCTAAGCATTTGGAAACTGAGGCTGGTGTTCATTACACACAGTGTTTTTGATAGTCTAATAAACAGAATATTAAATAAATCCTTTAAGAAGAGGAAGGAGAAAAATCTAAAGTTTCTGGACAAACAAAAATCCAGAGCTCTTGAAATGTAAGGTTCACCACACCAAAGACTGTGGTCAATGACAACATGTAATTCTCTGACCATGTAGGTTTATCTGTAGGCTTGAATTTTCTCTTAATATGTGTGTGTGAGCGCGCGTGTGCGAGTGTGTGTGCGTGTGAGTGTGTCACCGGGTACTCACTGCTGACCAGCTGGCCCACGCTGAGGGCAGAGGAGGAAGATGAGGACGAGGAGGAGGAAGAGGCCTGGCGGAGAGGACTCTGGCTGTGGGGCATGTGGAGCAGGTTGGGCTGAGACGACAATGGGCCTGTCTGAACATGCTGAGCCTGAGGCAGCTGAGGACACACAGAAATGAAATATTGACTTAAAACAACAACACAGCCCCTATAACGTTGCACCAATAGCACTATAAGCGATCTTCATAACCAACCACAGCAGTTATGGTGACTCTCCAGCACCTGTACATTGCTGTGACACTGCAGCAATTATATTTGACATTAACAGCTGAACATAATATGATTGGTTTGTGTAAAGAGGTTATATGATCATTACAGTGTACTATTCAGAATGATAACACACAATGCAGTATCAATAGTCGGGTCAATAGAGTAAACTAGTCAGGGCTAGATTTCTATTGAAACAGACAGTGTTACATTTGTATAGAGACAGACAGTGGGGTTTGATAGGCGATGACTGGTGTCTCTGCTGTTTGTATCTCTCTCTCTCTCTCTCTCTCTCTCTCTCTCTCTCTCTCTCTCTCTCTCTCCTCCCTCCTCACTCTCTCCTCCATCCCTCTCCCCCTCTCTCCCTCTCCCTCTCTCTCTTTCTCCCTCTGCCATACAGGAGTGTAGAGAACACTATGACAATAGTGTTTTCTCCAGTAGTCAGACACAAGGGAATTGCTAATGAAGGCAAGTCTGTGCAGGAAAAGACACGTGGACACCAGCGCTCCTGTAGCAAACATCATTTTGGATTTCCATGCAATGTGCTTCGGCTCTAAGAAAACGATGCATTTTCATGTTTGTGAGCAAATGAATTGCTCTTACAAGATCAAGCTGATATGTCTTCACTCTAAAGTGAAGGCCGTCTCCTCCGTAAACTAGGTTGGCTTTCCCACTCCTCTCTCTTGCTATTAGTTATTTTCCCCTCGGTATGTGTTTGTTTGGGAAGTGTGGTGGATGTCAACAGAGATGCACATACTGTCAAGACAGTTGACAGGCAGAGAGAATTATCTAGCTTCACTGGAAATATTCCGCACTGCCGGCGCTGACAACCGTAAATTACACCCGTGGAACTGTCGGTGTCGTGTGTCTTTGAAGTGAGGACAAAAACCATAAACATTATTACAAATGCATTCATTCGATCACGAGTGTGATCCGGTGTTCCGTGAAGTCACATTTAAGACCATCTTCTGAGTTAATCCACCCTATCAGATTGAACTATTGTCCTTGCCATTTTACATATCATGTTTCACTTTTTTAACCTGCTTTTCTTATGGCTGAAAGCCTGGTCGATATTAGGTAGACCTAAAGCTGTGTAATTTATTTGGTTTCTTTGGTATCTGACACCTACCATGTATGTACAAGTCCAAAAGAAGGAAGCTATTTACTTTGCACATAAAACTTTTGCACTAGGTGGGATTTAAGCTCACTCATACAAATAGCACTAAAGAACTCATGTTCTTCTGAGCACAAGAGAGCCTTCTGTCCCTTTTAGCGGTTCAGTCTGGTCTTGTATTGTTTCGCTAGCTAGAGACACATGATTGTCCCTTTAAATGTTTGATTTTTAAGGAGAATTACAACACGGTCAGGTCACAGAGGTCAAATAGGTGCAGGGGGGAGTATTTTAGTTTAAGGTGGGATGATGAAAAGCATTGCTTTTTGTTTGGCTCTGCAGGGACTCTGCATACTTCTTTAGAGGGAGTCTAAGAGGATGCCTGACAGGTGCTTTACACACACACACGCACACACACACACACACACACACACACACACACACACACACACACACACACACACACACACACACACACACACACACACACACACACACACACACACACACACTACTGCTCGACAGATTTGATTTCTTTCTGTAGTATTTCTATAATCTTTACTGCCCTAGTCAAAAGAGTCAATTTGAATGGTTTTATCGAAAGCAACGTCTTCCAAACACTGGGACCAATGAAATGTTACAGTTGGGAGTTATGTTTTGTGAAGGGAAACCTTTTCAAGTTGTGTTTAGACAAAAGATGAGACGACTTGATAGCTGAAAGAAACATCAGACTTGACTCGTTTTGTAAGGGTTACTTTTCTCAAGAGTAAACAGAAAAAAAGTTCAATCTACACAAATACAGATTTTTCTCCTCATCCATTTTTATAGTGTGTATCTATGTGCTCCTGTTACCAGGTTCCCATCCAACCTTTTTATGCCTAAAAAATGTCACGACAGGCCTGATGGAAAGAGCAAATTTGTCAGCAAACTTTCCAAATGTCGACAAAAAACATACGCTAGACAAGGTGGGATCTTTTTGTGATGGTAGAGTTAATTATGAGATAAATGGCGGGGGAAAAGCTTTAATGGGCAAATATTGATCCATTTTTTTATTTGACTTTTATTTGACTTTTATTTGACTTTTATTTGACTTTTATTTGACTAGGCAGGTCAGTTAAGAAAAAAATATTATTTACAATGACAGCCTTGGAACAGTGGTTTAACTGCCTTGTTCAGGGGCAGAACGACAGATTTTTCCCTTGTCACCTCGGGGATTCGGCCAATTCTCTAACCACTAGGCTACCTGCCGCTCTAACCATCATGCCATGACATGTCGTGTGGTCCTCCCACTACGGCTCGGGAAAGCATGCAGTTTATTAGGCTACAGATTAAATAAGTTACGGTGAACCTCACAGGGTGGTGAAAGTGCACGGTGATGAGTTTGCTGCTCCTTTCCTAATAAATATAGAGGGTCTTATTCTGGTGACATGATGTTCGATGCGTGGTTGACGTTTGACAAATGTAAATAATCTTGCTCTTTTGTCCATAATAATCTCATCATGTAGGCTATACCCGCACTGTATCTGCAAGATGTTGGCGAGGGCGCACGTACCAATACCAGTGGACACATTCGCTATATAATTGTCTTTGTGACAAAACCATCAGTAGATTTGAACATGCTTTTTTATTCGCACATGGGAATTTAACCACAAAAGTCATTTTCCTAAGCTCTACATCATCACACACAGCCTTTTATGCGCAGTAAGTCAATTTGATGGAAACATCTCTGGTGGGAAAATGCGCATCATTTGCTTATGTGCAATTTAGAATAGTCGCATGAGAATCTGTCGCCAATTGGATGGAAAATGTTTTTGGCCTGCAAATGTACTGTGATTAGGAACATATCTTCATGTGTCTGCATTGTGTGTGTGTGCACGCATGTTTGTATCTGTGCATGTGGGCGTGTGCACTGCACGTCTGTGTGTGTGGTTACCTGCTGTCCAGGCTTGATTGGTGACAGTGTGATTCCCTGGGTGTTGATGACAGGCAGGATTTGATTGCCGATCACCGTGGCGATGATCTGGCCCTGGGCGTTGGTCAGAAGCTGGGGTGTAATTGGCTGGACCTGCAGCGCTGGGTTTACGCCCCCTGATTGGCTCGAGGGCCCCCCAGAGTTGGGCATAAGTGGGATCGTTCCAATTATCTAAGAAGGAGGGGTGAGAGGAGAAGGGGAAGAAATCAGATGGGCCGTTCCAGTGATCTACAGTACACGGATAAGTGTAGGAGGGTGAACGTCATTAGAACATATTGTTCATATGATCTACTGGACAGAAGTATGGAGCGATGTTCATGTTCTGTATGAAATCCCACAGCAAGTAAAACATAGAGTACTGTGCACGTCAACACATGCATATCAGTGAGCGCACAAACCATTAGAATGACAGTACCAAGCCCAGGCGCAGAAGATTTGATGGTTGAGTAAGTGTATGAGGGAACGCACAGACAGATTCTCTGATCATCTGTCACAGAGGAGCTTTTATAGGCCAAAGCAAGCAAAGGCAGAGCACCCAGCTGGGAGCACACTGCAAAGGTCAGCTCTGAGTACCTGTGTGTGTGCTGGTGCAGACCACTGACTGTGTTATCCATCACCAGGCCAGCAGAGGGGCGTGTGTGTGTGATTCATGTGTGTATATGCGTCTTTGTCCGTTTCTGTTAAGGGGGGTTGGTAATGTGGCTGTGCTGAGAGATCTCCCTCCCTTCCCCTTCCCTCAACGCACATACACACGACCAAACAGCTCCCAGGGTTCCTGGGGTACTTCATCCCCTACTCCCCTCTCCCCCCCAGCTCTCCTCTGCTCTCCTCCATGGCTGTAATCAGGAAGTGCAGATCAAAAGGGGCGGCAGAGTGTCACCGCAGCATTTTAGCTCTCAGAGCTGCCAGAGTGCGGCCAAGAGTAGCGCTTTAGGGGGGGACTTAGCGCCTCTTCCCGATGATGAAGGTTAATGTCATCTGGGGTCTGGTCCTGGACAGACAACTTCAGTCTCTCTGCCTGCTCTCTCCACTGACAGAACAACAGCACCTAGGCTCATTATGCCAGAGGAGAGTGAACGTGGTTGGGGTTGCCATTATTTTACAAACCTTGTCGTTTGGACCAGGCTGGAAGATTTGGGCTGGCACGTTCCTATTTTTTTATAGATATGTAAATCGTCGCAGGCAAAATTCAAAGCAAAATAAATGGACATAAGCACAATGAATGCTTTGGTAGCTCATGCTGCCCAGGGTTTCGACCTACTTCAAGCATCGTGTATAAATGAGACACCGGCATAATTTAATCAAGGCAGGGATTCAATTATTACACATGCACCTGTCACTTCATATGATTTCACAGCGAGATGCAAACAGATCCCTTCATACTGTGGGCCAGCATCTCACCACTGCTCCCTGTGCTAATCTAATTCTTCCTGCCATACCTCCCTCTGCCTGGTCCCCCTCCCCTCTCTCCCCATTCTCTATTTGATATAATGTGGAGGGATCAGTGGGAGAATTGTAGGCCGGCAATCTGTAATTCATCCCCTCCATGGCTCATTTGCTTACGTTGCTTCGCATTAAGCGACAGATAATTTATCTCTCTCTCCGCGCTCCGCGTCGCCTGCTCTGATTCCACCCTGTAATGCTCTCCTCTCCTGCCACTTAGCATATTTTATTGCGCCGCCTGACGCTCATGCCTCCCGACGCCTGGCTTCGCGTGCCTCTGTGGCGGTTGACTTGTTCCGCTCAATTATTCATCCTTATTGGACTAAGTGGTTGTTCTATAAACGTAATAACACAGGCAGGGAACTGACAGCTTAGCTCTCGTCCCCGGATGCACCGCTACCGCCGCGCCTCCATGTCTCCCTCAGACTTCCTGGGTGTTACATGGTAGTGCTCCAATGGCGTTTTTTCAAGGCAGTCGATTGTGACACTGATTTTGTAAAACATAATACATTTAGAGGGAAGACCAGGTGGGTGGCAGGTGGTCTCGAGTTTAGAGCGTCGGGCCAGTGACCGAAAGGTCGCTGGCTTGAATACTGGAGCCGACAAGGTGAACAATCTGTCGCTGAGCCCTTGAGCAAGGCACTAAACCCTAATTGCTCCAGGGGCGCTGACCAATGACAACATTTACTGTGACCCCACTCCCTGTGGGTGTCTCAGGGGGAGTTGGGATATGCAAGAAACACATTTCCATCACACATTTGTGTATAACAGAACAAATATAAGCACCCACAAATGATTATTATTTTACCTGTAGATTCACAGAGAGGTCCATGGAGAAGACACACTTTGGTCTCAGACTACAGCCAGTTATGGCATTTTTTAACCTCATAGGCTGTGGCACCTTGCAACAAACAATAGTATTGTCAGCTTTGTCCAACCAACATTCTTAATGTTTCTCTTTCCCAATCGTGAGGCGTGTCAGGACCTGGGTCTCTCTCTCTCTCTCTCTCTCTCTCTCTCTCTCTCTCTCTCTCTCTCTCTCTCTCTCTCTGTCATTAAGATTATGCTGCTCTTCTCTCGTTTCCACGGAAACGTCATGTCATCTCCTCGGCCAGGCCAATCGGTGGTGTTAGCCATGGTGGCCAGACAATATCTTTAGCCATTTTCCCCTCCTTCTCTCTCCGCAATGTAAATTGCTTTATACAGCTCCTGAATACTCTTGATTGTCTGGCTCTAAAGTGGAATACTGGTGTAGGTAATGTCAGGTACAGTACAATCTTCCACAAACATGCAAACCTGCACAGCAACTAGCATTCACCTGGCTTAATTTGTCCTGCTGTTATCGTTAAAGCAGGTGTTCAAAAGTTAAAATGGCAATGCCAGAATGTTTCCTCCACCTCTGAGGACTTCCACGAGCAGGAGTGATGTGTATTCCAATGGAGTCCCTTCCTGGTTGTGTGCATGCAGGTTAACAGTGCATGTGTGTGTTCCTACCTGGTGTAGTGTGCATTAGTAACAGCAGTGTCTGCCCTGTGGGCTGTAGCCTTCATCAAAGCCCATTGAAGGGGATGGATGGCTCATGGGGGTTTCACCAGGAAACAGAAAGACCAGCCACCAGGGTTAACAGGGCTGGGAGTTCCCCATCACAGACTGTTTTGGGGCTAGCTACTTTTCAGGTCATATATCTTACCATTGCTCTCTTTGTCAAAATATTATAGGTTTCTCTATGGAGCCATGGAAAGTATGGCACAGAATGTATGGTAAAATTGTGCATAGTACAAGGGAATTACATAGTATGACAGAAACATTTGTGAGGAAATGTTTCCTCTAGATACTGAGGAACTAAGGTAAAATGGTGCAGTGCTTTCCTTAGGCAGACTGTGTACTGATATGAAATTCATTATTGAATGAACTCTTTCTTACAGCCTTAATTACAAAGATGGGACTGAAGAGTGGCTTCGTTGATTACTGGACACATATACTCCATAATCAGGATGACACATGTTAAAGCCACATTATTAAATCCAATGCTTTTAAAAGCCCCTATCTGGAACCTACTCTAACAAGAAATCCAGGGCGCAACATTCACTGGGGAAGGGGGACATGTCCCCCCCCATATGCTGAAATGACATTTTCATCATTGGAGGGTGATACAAACAAGGCAACGGGGTGCTTTAGGACCATGCGGATGCCTATGAGCAGTCGGGTAGGCTGTTTAGAGTGTTTATCTGACAAAAAATGTAATATATATACATAAATATTATGTCCCCCCCCCCACATATAAAACCAAAGTTGCGCCCCTGAAGAAATCCAATGGGCATTAGTGATAGGGTAAATGACTGTAACCACTACTGTACTGTGTTCCGCTTTCTTCAAAATACCAAAGTACTATTAAGTTCCAAGCATGCATTTAGTTTCTGTAATGTTCCCTTCCCAGTATAAGAGGGGTGTCGGCGTGTACGTGCGTACGTCTGCGTGTGTGGTGGGGGGACCCTGGCTACGTTAGTAAAGTGTGGTGCACGTTTCAGAGTGCTCAGACTGAATAATGCTCCGAAATAATGAGGTGGGGAGCAAAGGACTGTAGCCCAGGGCTTTGACCGTCTCAGTGACCTGATTATGTCAGCCAATGTCAGTCGCCGATACACTACAAAAGCACAGAGCATCCCATCAAATGCATCTCCATGGCAATCTGTCCCTGTGGCCACGGCACCTTTTCCCAGACCAGGGAAAGCCACACTGTCTCATTAGCCACATTTAGCATCAAGGGCTAACACAGACGCACACAAGCTGTTTACAGTATGAGTGGACAAACATAGAAAAACATTTACAGTCATACACAATTATAAGTAGCCTACGATACAGTTGAAGTCGGACGGTTACATACACCTTAGCCAAATACATTTAAACTCAGTTTTTCACAATTCCTGACATATAATCCGAGTACAAAGTCCCTGTCTTAGGTCAGTTAGGATCACCACTTTATTTTCAGAATGTGAAATGTCAGAATTATAGTAGAGAGAATTATTTATTTCAGCTTTTTTTATTTCATTACACTCCCAGTGGGTCAGAAGTTTACATACACTCAAATAGTATTTGGTAGCATTGCCTTTAAATTGTTTAACTTGGGTCAAACGTTTGGGGAGCCTTCCAGAAGCTTCCCACAATAAGTTGGGTGAATTTTGGCCCATTCATCCTGACAGAGCTGGTGTAACTGAGTCAGGTTTGTCGGCCTCCTTGCTCACACGGGCATTTTTCAGTTCTGCCCACAAATTGTCTATAGGATTGAGGTCAGGGCTTTGTGATGGCCACCCCAATACCTTGACTTTGTTGTCCTTAAGCCATTCTGCCACAACATTGGAAGAATGCTTGGGGTCATTGTCCATTTGGATGACCCATTTGCGACCAAGCTTTAACTTCCTGA